>NC_055969.1:23437485-23439875 GCF_018492685.1 Alosa sapidissima
CCCCGCTCAAAAAAAGCTTCTCTTACCCATCTACCCCCCCCCCCCCCAGCCCTACCCCCGGTCTCTCTCCCAAAACCCACACGGGCCCCTGATGTGAAGAGCCTGCTTCAGCTCAGATGTGCTTTACACAGAGAACCCGCTAATCCATCAGCCACCATCGCTCCAACAAAGGAAACACCACACACACACACACACACACACACACACACACACACACACACACACACACACACTTGTCTACCCCCTCCAAACAGGCCATTACTGAGTGTTTTCACTTCCTTATGGGGAAATATACTGCAGTTGCACATACAACGGATTACAGTAACATTTCATATTATACATTTTAATCTCTACAAAGACTTTAGCATTAACCTTTCCCCACCTTCATAGAGATGTATAATACCACTAAATATATATCAAATAAATCAGTATGTCGATAAATCACCTTATTGGATTTACGTAACAGTATTATTGAATTGATTATAAATGAAAATGATATGATTTTGTAAGATGTACTTTTACATGGTGTAAAATGTATTTTTCCACTTAAGGTGGAAACATATGCATGGGGTCACTTGAGACTAATTGAGTGTAATTGAACAGTTTCCCTTCCGTCCAAAACAAGTCAGTCTGCTGTGTAATTCGAACGGGAGAATGAACCATGACAGGCATTTATTTAGGCCTAGTCCATTGAACTGGGGATTTATTTACAAAGGCCCTTCTGCTGGGACTAAAAGTTGTTAATCAACAAGGCTAACAAGAGCTGGATCAATCCTGTCTACTGGTGTTCACAACCTCACTGGGCTAACAGGCCACAACCGTGACACCCCCCCCCCCCCATATCTCTCCCTACCTCCCTCTCTCACTCACTCTCTCACCTTCCTCCCTCTCACTCCCCTCTCACTCCCCTCTCTCTCTCACTCTCTCTCACACACACACACACACACACACACTTCCCTCTCAGCAATTAAATTCTGATCATTGACCTGATCTCAATCGTTTTTTTTCTTCTCTCTCTGCACTCTCATTCCAAAAGAGACAAAGCCCAGCGATCCATGAATATTCAGAATCAAAGTCATGTTTATATCTCTGTTAAACAGCAGGCGTTATCGAACTCACATTAGGTGATCAATACCGCCGCACTTGAAGACGAGGTGGTGACATTTCAGGTTAATGACTACATGCTTCCCAATCAATTCAATTGATGTGAGCAGCCTCCACTGATTTGAGCTAAATGATACGCCTTTATGTGACGGCTGGACTGACTCCTTCTCATTCCGCCTCTTATTAATTCTCTTTCGAGTAGATTCCATCTACTGTCTACATTTTCATTCATCTAGTTTGGTAAAATAACCCTGTTTTTTTTCTCTTTACAAAGAAATCAGAAATAATCATGAATTTTTCTTTTCACTGTTAATTTTCAAATAGGGATTTTATGTTTTTCAAAGAATTTAATCTCTTTTGCACACACAGACACACACACACACACACACACACACACACACACACACATACAGACAGACACACACATGCACACACACACATACACACACACACACATACACACACATACACACACACACACACACACACACACACATAGAGAGCATGGAAAGACAACAAGAGAAAACAAGAGAGTAGAAAACAAAAATCCATTATTGTCTGCCAATGCCACCTCAAGGCATACTGTATGTGACATGTACAAACTGTTGCCAGGGGGGGCATATGTGTGTGTGTGTGTGGGGGGAGGGGGGGGGGGGTGCGTGGGGTGGGGGGGCGGTGTTTTGATTTTCTGTGGTGTGAAGGTTGAGTTGAGTCATTTTGCACCCAATTACTCTGCAGTAAATTTGTCGGATGGTTCTTGTCGCGCTGTATTGATCCGGCGTGTCACCTTGAACTTCTTTATTGACACATCGAGGCGGACCTCTCAATTTAGACACACGCGGTTATTATGGCACAACCGTGATGTCACCGCACAGCTGTCTGTCAACGCAGATCACACACAATGTGCCCCCCCCCCCAAAAAAAAAAACATGGTACAGCACCCCTCGCTCCCCATCGACCCCCCCCTGCCTGCGTCCTTACATCTCTCTCTATCGCTTTTCAACCCCCCCCCCCCCCCATGCATACACACACAGCATGAACAACATCGCTCCACCGACTCACACACACACACAGACACACACTCCCCCTGCGTCTCTTCAGCTCTCTCGATCACTTGAGTCGTGGCTGCCATCTCTGGCTGACCTTTCCCCTGAGATAGATGACACTATGGAAAGCAAGTCATTAGCCCCCGTGTCATATTACCTTGTCTGACCACATCTCCATGCCCCCCCTCCTCAACTGCCACTCCCCCTCAACTGCCCCCCCCCCCCTTTGTGTTCTGTGTA
>NC_055969.1:23451380-23503880 GCF_018492685.1 Alosa sapidissima
CATGTCTAAATCACATAGCACAACCTCTAAATGATAGTAATCATGATAACATTAAAACATCTAGAGCACTCTGCAAGAGAAAAAAGACATATGTCGATTTTACTGACAAGCTCTTAAAATAAGTACTTTCTCTGTAAGCATGCAAGCCAGGCTTACTGTACCAAGAAACAGAATGACCAGTCAAGTGGAAAATATATAAAAGCATATTTACATTCTCTGGTGTCTTCATTCAATTTACAAGTAGGACTAACTTAATTAAAAGGCTCCTTTTAAAATCATAATCTTTGGCCCTAGCTATTCTCTTAAAAGTTTCCTAGACAAGTCAATAAATGTAAAATGGCTCCCATGTTTGTAAGTTACAGAACTTCATGAGGATATTCACATCATAAGGTTCCGCACTGCTTTTTATTTCAAGTCCTCATGAGAGCAGCTCCTGTTTCTCTCTTTTTTTTACAGCATGTGGTCAGGCTATTACAAGTCCTGACCACAAACTCCTTTTTGCTACATGAAGCTGCCCACAGGGTCAATATACAGCCGAACCCCTCCCTACCCTTACTGTAACCATTACTTCTGCGTCTTCAACAACACAAAGGTTTGCATTCCCTACATGTGGGGTCTCCATGACTACTAACACACTAATGCCAAAAAACAGCTACATACAACAGCTAAACAAGTCTCATTGAGCATGCATGCCCGCTGGGCTTCCTATATCCTCACATAAACACATATTGATAAACAAGGGGTCAATTGAAGATAGATGACTGAATGGGATGGCTATTGCTAAGTGCCTTGATGTTGTCTAATGCCCTCACTTTGGAACCCTGAGTGTTGTTTTCATTTCTGTGGTGAACCACAGACTCTTTCCTGCCTGTTACTGAGAGTGGATCAAATTGCATCAAGCCTACTTAATCTCCTCAAAGGCTGTGACAAAACACCATCTCCCACCTAATCACACTATAAACGCCTGTTTGTGTTTGTGTGAGCGTCACAGAACAACAATGCACACGGACCGACGGACATCTTTGATATCGTCATTCACGGCTCTAATCCCTTAGCCACTCTGATACAGTATTTATTTATTTTTCACTGGCAGAGGGGGCCTATTGGCTGACGGAGTCTCTGTGGATTATTTTAGGGAACAATGGATATTTATCCCGACTGTGAAATGTAGCAAGAGTTACTTACATTGTGCTTTTGTCCTATCATGACACACACACACACACACACACACACACACACACACACACACACACACACACACACACACACACTTGAAACATATTTACAGAAGATTACCTTAATGCAGTTGTCTCTGCTGTTGTTGAGCAGACAAGACCGCTAATGAGTACAGTTATTTAAAAAAACATAAACAGCTTTCTATGTGCAATTACTTGAAAATAATTACTTCTACTTATCATTTGTTTACTTATTCGCTTGTTTTTTGCCTGGAAGGTATGAGTGCTTTGCGGGCTTTGCCAGCCAGTCACCTCTATTTACTGTATCCAGTAAAACAGTCATTAAACAAGCCCTGTGTTGATTTGGCACACATTATGTATTTGTCTAACATAATTCATTCATATGATTGAATTCTTTCATTTAACTCTGCAATAATGCCTCTCTGTGGTGTGAGTAAATGCTTGCTGGTATCGCAACAAAACACTAATTAGTCCATTTATTTATTTATCAACACACTTAAGATGTTTCATGTATTTTTAATAAACCCAATCCACTATTCTGTTTATGTGTATGTTTATGTGTATGAGTATGTTTATGGCATTTGGCAGACACTTTTGTCCAAAGAGACTTCAATATATGAACACTACAGTAGTAAAAGACAAATGATGTAGTCTGCTGATCATCACTTTCACTAAACCGCATTATATTATTAGAATTAAAAAAAAAAAAAAACTAAAAAACATCTAGCGAAACACCAAGGCAAAACAAGTCTGTCTTTTACCATTTGATGAATTAAAAGAAACATTTAAATTTCGCCATCCCTGTCAACAACACTGAGATCAAAAACAGATAATCACCCGGACTTGTGACATTAGGGATCTTGTGCCTGGGCATATCAATCTGACACCGCAAAACATATTGATGTCATCATATGCATCTGAGGTCCCGCGCACACATGGGGGCTCCTGATAATCTGATGACAAAAACATCGTGTTTTCCACTGCGTGCCACTTTGCTGCTTTTTCTCCCTCTGTGAACAATGACCACCATGGCAACTGTAAACAATTTAATCTGTGGTGGCCATATTTCCTGCTATATGTTTCAGTGGATTACAGCGTAGATCAGAGGATTACACAATTAATGCTTGTTTGGGAGGGAGCGGATAGCTGGAATCTGACACAGAGTCCAGCAATCCCACCCCACAGTGTGAGGCCAACGCAGACACACTAGCTACTGTAGATCTGGACCGCAGTTGGCCCAGCCCTGGGCCAGAACCTCCCGTTCAGAGTCCGACCATCAGACAAAACCCTAATCCAGCTGGACATACAGTGAAACTTTTGACGGGAATGCTAGGAAATGAAGGTTCTAAAGAATATCTGGGTTCATTGAATTCAACATAGAATTGTGGAACCTTGAATTGTTGCGGAACAGAATCTTATGTTAGAATATTTTTTTCATTACTAGTATTTCTTCAAATTTGGATTGTCTAATTTAAATATCAGGGCCAAAAATCTTTCAAATAATAATAATAAACTTGGTTGAATTTGGCGGTTTAATTCCAGTTTCATCCGAAAACATGCAGGACAGATAGCCCAAAACCCCCTCATCCCCGTCTGAGAAGAGGCATCGAAGAAGGGTTGTAACCAGTAGCGGAGGGACTCTGAGTTTCTCTCTGTGGCCCCTGAGAGTTTGTGTTTGACAGAGTCAAGCTCTGTGTGCTCAATCAGTGCGTGGCCCCATCGGACCGGGTCTCTCATCAACCCCATGCAGATCACACACACACACACACATACACACACACATACTCATCCACCTGACTGGCTCCTGTGCAGATGTCGCTCTTCTGATGTACAAGGCCAGCCAGCTGGACTACTGTACTGACCCCCCCCACCCTCCCAACACACATACACACCCTCCCCTCCACCGGCCTGCTCTTTCGACTGCCCCTTCACACACACACACACACGCACGCACGCACGCACACACACACACACACACACACACACACACACACACACACACACACACACACACACACACACTCAAGACCCCCATCAGGAAGCGCACACACACAGGAAAAACACCGGCGCTTCATTATTCATGAGCAGGTTTAATCTGTCGCTTAATCACCAATGGTTGTGAGGAGGAGAGCAAGCTGAGTGTGTGTGTGTGTGTGTGTGTGTGTGTGTGTGTGTGTGTGTGTGTGTGTGTGTGCGCATGTGTGTGTGCACGCTTGCTCAACCTGCATGCGTACGTGCACTTCCTGTCCTTCGGATGCTAATAGCCACATTAAATGCTGTTTACAAGTCAGTGGTGGTGGGAGCAAGCCACACAGAGCACAAAAAGATCCAGAGTGATAAGAGAGAGAGAGAGATGGAGAGAGGAGAAAGAGATGGAATGAGAGAGAGAGACAGAGAGAGAGATGGAAGGGGAGAGAGAGAGGAAAGAGAAAAGAGAAACATGGAAAGAGATAAAGATGGAAAGAGAGAGAGAGAGAGAGAGAGAGATGGAAAGAGAGAGAAGGATGGGATGAGTTTAAGAGAGATGCTGGCTCTCAACAGGAGAGAGGGTTAGGGGTCTAATCAATGGGCCTCTCTGAGGAGCCACTGGCCACTCTGCTGTGAGCCGCCGGATGAGACGCCTAATGATGAAGAGCAGAAGCTGCACAAACACAAACAGCTCGCTGGCCCTGCGCCGACATGGTAATTAAGGAAGTAGGAGTTAGGCAGGCTTGCTTAACTTTGATCTGCACTGACCTCCACGTCTGGCCGATGCTGAGGCCGCAGCATCTCTCCTGGAGTCGGTGATGTCCGCTTGGATGGCGATGAACGCTTGGGTTATGATGGACAGGAGTGGACACTGGGCTTGGTGCTCAACCTGAGCGGAGGGCCTCAATGAATTGTTCTGAAGAAAGGTTTTACATCAGTCATCATGAGGTTAATGTTCTGAAAACCTTGCCTGAAAGGAATATATTAATATATTAGAAAAACTACATAATGTAACCAGAATGTACTCTAAATAGGATCTGTAGTACCCCTAATTATGGTGTTTAAATACATGTGCACTGTATAAATGTTGTCCTTTGTGTGATCAGCAATACCAATCTTCAACTCAACAAAAATAAAAGAAAATCAACCATAAATCTACAAAAAGCTCAACTTCAACTCCTGTCCATTAAACATAACACTTTTGACTTGATGGTTACCTTGATCTTGTAATGACTGATCTGGTTGAAGAACATTTCTTTTGTCATTTCGATCAAAAACATACAGTACACAAGTTAACTGGCAATAATGTCAAAATTCGCAGGAAAAAAAAATGTTATCTGCCAATAACGCTAAACCTTAATATAAGCTAAGCTTATTCCGCCCTCTAGGTTATGACAAAGGGCTGTCAAGTTCCATGTGTTAGCCAATATCACAATTAAAGTAGGTCCCCTTGCTTTGATTGTACAAGACAGTGAATCCAGAGCTATATTTGTAAAATGCGCATTTCAGTGTTAAACCTAAATTATGTCCAATGCAGTACAGAATGAGGTTAGTGAGCAAATTTACTGAGGAAATGTGGTCTTGTCAATATCCATTTTTATCCATATGAATTAATCTAAACTAGGCTACGTGAAAATTTGGACCAGTTTGTTGCATTCAAGGCGATATCAACATGATAACGATTCTGATAAATGGGATCTGACCTGATGCTCAATTTCAACCCCCAATTAGGACAACAGACATTAAATGAATGTATTGCTGCTTGGCTAATTCATCACAACTATAGTGCACCCTCAAAAGTTTAAGGGGAATATCATAGGCTGGATTTTACATGAGCGGAAAGCCCGCCCGCGGCTGACGACCGCCCGATTTGTTGTTGAGACAGTGTGTTATGAGTGAGAAGTGATGGTATTGGCTGAAAAGGGTTATTTTCAACCTTTACCGGAGCCTCGACGGATGAAGAGCATTGAGCCTATAGTTGAATGTGGATCCCGCGTCTCATGCAAGCTTTTCTGTAGTTGTAGGGCGTTGCGAGAGGACAGTAGCTGAACCTTCTCCGCGTGAGTTCCTCAGGTCTATACGGTTAGAGTAGTACCTGCGCGGGCTATTGGATACTTCATGTCAGTTCAGTGCGACGCGCGGGCTAATTTCCAATCAGGATCCAAACAGCAGGCAGCCACGGCTTCTCCAAATACGCCGGTCAAATCGCGGAAACAAACGAGACATCTGTAAACACGTGTTCCCAAAGTGTAAGGTAAGACTTCAAATATGGCATGAGTTTTTTTTACCTCTCCTTATGACATGTAGGCTAATCAATTAGGCTACTATAATTTGGGTTACACGCTATGTTCTAATAAAGAGAATAGCTCCCGTGTGCGTATTACAGTGTATGAATTAGAATGTAACACTATTGCATTTACTTTTTGCTTTCATCTTTGAATGTCAGTTTTTTTTCCTGATGGACTATTTCTTCTGTATTCCACAACACCCGTTGCAGCCATTCTAAGCATGGGACACGCTTGTTATTATGTTAAAAGTTACAGAGAAACAAGCTTAAAAAAATAACCAAGGCGTTAAGTTGAATTCATTATATGTGACAAGGCAGTACAGTTCATTGACCTTGTTTTCACTGCTTGTTGGTAAACTCTGAAAAGGGTTGACTAATTTGTGTTACTGTCATCTTGGATATGAATAGATGTGATTGCTTAGCCTCAGATGCTGCCAGGGTATGCTGCTCATAGTGAGTGCCAATATTAGTACTGTATATTACTTGTTGGACAAAATAAATGAACTATCAGAGCTCCTGCTTTCAGCCATTTTTAAGCATGTCATTTGCCTTGAGTGGCCCGCAGACTGGCTTTTTAGCTAAATAGCAATTAATTGCTACACTTAGACTAATTATGGAAATCTGGTGTAGCTAGAGCGGCATTGGAAATGAAGTGGCCTGTTAATTATGACATGGGAGGGAAAAATTAAAGTAAGCCCTGCTGTTCGCACCACCCTTCATGGATGTCCATCCGCATCCCCCAACAGCAAAAGGCTGGAAAACACACTGCACCATAATGAGAAGGCTACACACTGTCACGTTGAATTAATAACATAACAACAGCAGGAAGTTACAGTATTTCTTGTGCTTGTGTTTAAACCCTCAGGTGTCTCTGAGCAGGTGAATTGATTCAGCTGCTCCACGTCCCTCTCTAGCACAATTCTGCTACCAGATCAGCTTCAAGACTTCTCCTGAGTGGTGGTGGGAAGGTAGGTACAGTGTATGTTTACAGACCACACATACACAACACACACACACACACACACACATATGCACACATATGGATACATATGCACACACACATATTGAATATGCACACACGCACACACACAGACACACAGACACATCCACACACAAAAACACACCCACGTAATATGCACACATATAAACACATAAATATATGTACAGACACACAAACACACACACACACACACACACACACACACACACACACACACACACACACACACACACACACACTGCTGCATGAGACCTCTGCATGTCCAGGGTAACTTTCCTTTGCTGAACTTAACTTTCCTTTGCTGTTTTGCCATTGATGAGCCCACATGGACACTGTTTTTGAGGGACTGAATGAAATTGTGTAATTGTGAATGAGGTGTCAGCTGAAAAGGCATACGCTGGTGTTAGATTTCCTTGTTTATTCTTCTGATACTTGTCTGACACTCTAACATCTGATAGGGAAGAGGTGAGCTTGGATCATTCCCTGGTGACAGTTCAGAAACTTGATAGCGTCTGGTCTTTATCTAAACTGATTACTGATCTCTGATTTTTATCAATTTGGTGCTTTTTTGTGAGGGTATGGGACAGGAATGGCAGCCTTGTTACTGTGGTGTGATGTGTAATTTGATTGTAATGAGGATTTATTTAAGGATTTCATGATAAATTAACTCTAACATTTGAGTTGTCTTTATTTTCCTCATGGAGAAACATTTGAAGCCATAAGAAAGCATATTTCACCTGTATAATAAAGATGAGCTTAAACAAAATAAATAAACAATTATAACATATTTTCATAATTTTAGCCACATTGTCAACACTTCATAACCAAAAAAAGGCTTTGCCACAGACGCTACAGTAGTTATATAACAGTCCATTGTTCAGTTTGACTGGCCTTAGATTGGTTCCAAGGTGGTAAACCATAGCCTGCCCTGGGACAGCAGCCCCACTCCGAATGCATTCAGGCCGCTAACGTGTGGGACCATGACGTCAGAGGCAAGTCTATACTGGTGCGCGTTAAGGTATTATGGTCGCATCCCAGATATTGTTAGGCAAGACAGAGTCATTTGGAGTAATGGAAATGTTAATGGCTAAGCGTCCTTGTCCATGAATACTTTTCATAATGAAAGACTGACGAGAGAGGATCTTGTTAAATAATATGGCAGAGTAAGTCTTTACAGATGAGGCCGCATTAAGTCTTGTCATTTTGCAAAAGACCTGCAGCATTAACTAAGGATTAGAATTTAGGACACTGTTCCGGATATGTGTTCCTAGGAGAGAATAGACCATATATTAATGAGGGCATACGCGTATATGGTGTCATATGTACCGAAGTAAATGCAACTACATTTTGAAACGTAACCTAATCTTTACCTTTGTCGTCGATTTAAATGAAACAGGTCTGAAAATAGCCTGTCATCTCACAAGTTGGTTTATCCGTGCATTAATAATGTTCACAGGGCCATTTTCTGATTTGTTAACTGATTAGGTGTGAAATGACAATGTGCTGGCTGTTTTGATAACTGTTAATTTCTATTTCTTTCCTGTCTATTGACCCCAGAGGTCGCATAAGCAATTGTTTTTAAGCGCATGATTAATTTCACAGTGGGGTTACCGCATACCTACATGACGTGCCATGCATTACGGAAATGTGAAATTTATTGCTTCTGAATTATAAAGTAGTCAGCTTGGCGACAGCCCTGACGAATATGTTATGGGCAAAGTAGGCTAGACTACCTGTGCGTGTGTGTGTGTGTGTGTGTGGGTGTGTGTGAGCGTTTAGTGTGTTCATGAACAAGTTTATATGGTAGCCTATTTGTAGCAAGTGTGTGCTTTTGAGATAATTATCCATGTATGTGTTTTTTAAGCAAAATAAATAAAATATGTCATTTAAAATAATCTATGAAAGTGCACACTGAAATATGATAACATAAAATTCCCATTTAATTCAGCGCTGTTCTGTGACCGCGCGTCTGGTCGCTGCCCGCGGTCTTCCCTGCTTCTTCATGCCTGCAAAGCACGGCGCAAGCCCAGAGCGAGCCCAGACAAAAGCCGAGTGGCTGAGACCTAAATTGAGTTTACACAGAAGCAGATGGGTCTCGCCTGTCAGTGCTGTCAACATGACCAGTCTTCACACAAACACACACACAAAAACCTCTCTTTTGAATTCTTGTATTAATCACAGAAGAAAATAGACCAATAATTTATCAATATGCTGATTCAAATATGATGAGAAACTTACGGAGCGCAGTGAAATTATAATGTCACATTTTAATCCTAAAGTATAATCCTGGAGGCTATTGTATTGTGTTATTTAAAGACAAAAAAAAAAAACAATTATTTTAATTGTTCATAGTAGGCTAGGTTGAAAACAAACGATTTACTGGGGTATTTTCAAGAGACCTACCTATATATATAGATATACCTACATTTTGTAAAGTAAAGCAGAGCAAGCAAAGATTTAAATACAAATGTAGAGGCTATATTTTTCCACGGTGACTAGCCTATACATAACAGTTTGTAACCTGCTATGAAACTTTTCTGTTATTTTGTTTTATTTGCGAAAATGTCAAATGATTAACCTTTTAGACTTGATTGCTGTAGACAGGCGGCAGCCTTACAAGAAGAAAAAAAATGACCGGATGACATTTATGCTTTTTCGACCCCTTTTATGGATGACATACAATCATTGTAACCAAACGATAAAGATTCTTTCTATTCAGATATAGAGGCGATATATCCTATGATCTTACTTAAGGGGTCATCATAGGTTTTTGGCGCTTCATTTTTAAGATGCTGAATTCATGTTGTATTTACGCGTTGATAAGTTGATAAGTAGGCCTACAAGAAGCTTGGGAAGAAACATTGTCATTTATCATTTTAGGCGAATTTTCCTACGTTTTAAGATAGTAGCACAAAGGAGGAAAACGCACTCTGGATAGTTCTTCAAAACAATTTAAGTTAATCAAAATGGGTGTTTAATTTGAGCGTAAAACTGTAGCCTCCAAGTCTATTTTTATTCCTTCGATAAAAAAATATGTTCTTAGATGAATATGGTTTATTTTACTCCAAAATAAGGGTCTCACGCAATAATATTTTACTCTTCTTTAAAATATAACAATATGTCAAAAAATATATTGGACTGAGTTCCTCTGAAAATAAGCTATAGCTTTAGTGCGGCTATAGGCTAGGCTGACGTGCTCTTTTATTTTATCCGCCAGTAGAGCCCCTGGTTTTTTAATGCTTTAGCTGCATATGGTACATGTCGGCTTGGGTGTTTTTCTCATTCAGATGGGATGTATACAGCCTCAGATCCTGCCTGGGGCCAAGCTCGTGCTTTAGCCTCTCTTTAGCGCGCTGAGTGGCAGTTAGTGAAACGTCATTGGCTCCTCACGCAAAGCCTTTTCAGTCATCAAACCAGTAGAGGGGCAGAGTCACGCCAATCAACTCCCGTTCAGTCCGCCGGTGAGCCGGTACGAGCCGTTAAAGGGAATAAGTCCGCGCAAGACGCACAGTTATTCACTCATCGCCGACGGTTAACTCACGCGGAGCGCGTCACGGACATCTCTAACTACAGACTTTTACTTATTTAGAGTTTAGGGATATTCGCCGCGACTTTGTGCCTGTAGATGCGGGCGCGTCAATTTGCCTCAGCTTGATATCGGATATGTTATTCATTTTATAACACTTGGATTTTCCCCCAGCCAAACGGAGGTAAGCTGTGGAACGTGTAGCCTACTCAGCGCTGTGGTTGCATATTGTGGTTGCCTTATTATACACATCTAAAAAAAGATCAAAATCAAATAGACGAGTTTCAACTTTATTTGGAAATTATTATTATTATTATTATTATTATTATTATTATTGCTAAAGAATATCCTTAGCCTATTGCTTCAGGACGTGGGCTGTAGCATCCCGAGGGTTTGACAGTTGATGAATGACGCTATGCCAAGACAGTTGATGAGGCCGACAGTGTAGCTATTTTACGCCAAATCACCTCCATCTTTGGGGGTTAATAATCGCGATATTCTTGCCAGTACGGCAGGCTCTCTTTCAGTAAATTTTCCCCTGACGTATGCCGAAGTGTGTGTGTGTGTGTGTGTGTGTGTGTGTGGCTTTTATAGGCTACTTTAACCTTCTGATATTGTGCTCCAATTACTTCACACCATTTTCCATAGCCTAGCTGCGGAGCAGTGTACAGGCCTACATATATTATGAATTTATAAAATGATGTGAGTTAACATGGACCCATTGCATTTGATGAAAATGGATGTTGAGTTATTTTTTCGCATCAAAGTTTAATACTTCGTTTCACCAACCAATTTAAAACCCGTCAATTGATCAATAATAAAAACGGCAAATTCCATGTAAGTGTATAAAACAAGTGCTTTTCATGTAACTCACTGATGATTTCATTAAAAACTTTAATTAAAAGATACAAGAATATTATTTTTTCCTCTCCTTGTGATATAATGAGGTCAATGATCAGGGAGCTTTATGTTCTTACTGCATCCTATGCTATTGTGAGTGAATCTTGATAACCCAGAGTGTTATTTAAACAACTTGTTAATAATATATTAAATATAGGCTATAGGAATGATAAAATACACAATATGACAATAGAATGTTAGCGTAATAGTAAAATTAGTATTTGACATCACCTGGAAATGGACAGTTATTTAATAGGTAGAAGTCTTATAAATGCTAAATATGAGAAATTTATTGCACGGTATGAAATAGAAATTGTTATTTTATTTTTCATTTATTTATCCTATTAATTCTAAAAGTATGTTTTTTTTTTCTTTTCTTCTTTTCAGTGCAACAAACAGTTTACATTGGAGGACACCAGAGCATGGACAAACCCCTTTTGCCTGGACCAGAAGACATTGTGATGGCCACCCCTCCTAGTTCGTTCACCCAGGAGCCTCTAAGTCCCCCCAGGCCCAACCACTCCCTCAAGCCCAACCAGGTCGGACAGGTGGTGCTGTACGGAGTGCCCATCGTGTCCCTGGTCATCGACAACCAGGAACGCCTGTGTCTGGCGCAGATCTCCAACACGCTGCTCAAGAACTACAGCTACAATGAGATCCACAACCGACGCGTGGCCCTGGGCATCACCTGTGTGCAGTGCACACCTGTGCAGCTGGAGATCCTGCGCCGGGCGGGCGCCATGCCCATCTCCTCGCGCCGCTGCGGCATGATCACCAAGCGCGAGGCCGAGCGCCTCTGCAAGTCCTTCCTGGGCGAGAACGCGCCGCCCAAGCTCCCCGACAACTTTGCGTTCGACGTGACGCACGAGTGCGCGTGGGGTTGCCGCGGCAGCTTCATCCCGGCACGCTACAACAGCTCGCGCGCCAAGTGCATCAAGTGCTCCTACTGCAACATGTACTTCTCGCCCAACAAGTTCATCTTCCACTCGCACCGCACGCCCGAGGCCAAGTACACGCAGCCAGACGCCGCCAACTTCAACTCGTGGCGTCGCCACCTGCGGCTGACCGACAAGACCCCAGCGGACGAGATGGTGTTCGCCTGGGAGGACGTCAAGGCCATGTTCAACGGCGGCAGCCGCAAGCGGGCACTGCCCTCCAGCCACTGCGCGCCGATGGGCTCCGTCAAGTCCATGGGCTCCGTGCTGCCCCACATGATCTCGCCGGACCTCGGGCCGAAGCGCGGGCGCTTTGAGGAGGATGAGGACCTGGACGCCAGCAGCCTGTCGCCTCACAAGAGTGCCCGCAGCTACCCGGTCATCCCGGTGCCCAGCAAGGGCTTCGGCATGCTGCAGAAGTTCCCCACCACCTCACTCTTTCCTAGCCCTTACCCCTTCCCGGCCTTCGGCCTTTGCCAACAGAAGAAGGACGAGGGCGAGGCCGCCAGCGGTCAGAAGAACGCTGGACTCTCCGGCCTGCTCTGGCCCACCCGTAAAGACGCATTCTATCCGCCCTTCTGCATGTTTTGGCCACCGAGGGCCGCTGGGGGCATACCGGTACCCACATACCTCCAACCACAGCCCAACGCGTTGACCTCTCTGACCGACAGCCCCTCGCTCAGACAGGCCTTTCTCGACCTCTCCGAGCAGGGCGAGGCAGCGGCCGGAGGGTTGGGTGGTGCGCCGCGGTCGGGGCTGTTTGACGCTGACTGCCCATCGGTTGGTGCGACCCCTGACCTGCGTCCGTCGTCTGAGGGCTGGCTCAAGCTGCTGGACGCTCCGTCTCTGCAGGCGCGGAAGGCCAGCTACCACTCCGCCTTCCGGCCTGTCGTTAAGGACGCCGAGAGCATCGCCAAGCTCCACGGCAACCTGGAGGAGTTCGAGGGCGCAGGGGTGGGCTCGTCGGACAGACCCCACCTGTCCCCCGGCACCAGCTGCAGCTACCAGAGTGGAGAGAGCGGCGAGAGCGACGAAGAGCAGGAAGTGGACGTGGAGACCAAGCAGGACGAGGAGCAGGAAGACTTCTCCCTCCGGCCGCAATCCCAGCATCCCCAGCAGCCGCCGCAGCCCCAGTCCCAGCAGCCCTTGCACCTGCGCGGCCTCCCCGACAGCGCGGGGGAGAGGCGGAAAGAGCCGGAACACTTCCCCACCGTCGTCGCCCCCGACAATGCCAACGACAAGCCAGGCCTGCCTGCTGTCAGTCCGCCTGCCACTCTCAAGGTCCCCAGCCCCATCCACACATCCACTCCGCTGGAGGACATGCCGTACAAAAATGTAAATATTCCCTCAGGGTACTCCTGCTAATTATTATTTAAATGCAGCCGTGGACTGGGGCCTGATCTATATGCATAAGAAGATTGATAGCTGCGGCTCCCTGCAGAAATGAAATATTCACCGCGCTTTGATTCCCCCTAATAAGCCCAGACATGCTTTGTTTAATGGCAACATTATGTTTGGTCTCCTTCTGTCACTTCTACCTATTAGCCCTTTTAATCTTTAACCTGTTGACACTACATTAACCAGGGGAGCCTGAAGTCACTACGCTCAGCCATCACAAGGGGAGAGAGAGGGGAGGGGGGGGGGGGTGGGGGGCAATTTAGCATCCTTGTAACATGCTAGGTTGAACACACACAAAGTTACTGTCTGTTAACGCCACTGAATTGTCCTGTTTTGTGATGCTGTTCAAAAAACCATTTACGCAACAATAACTGGGTGAGGGTTTGTGTGCAGTGCTGGACACTGCTGCTGTGATTCCCAAGGACAATCGATTTAACTGCTCTGGTCAGTTCACAGACAATTTTCACAGGCAGTAGCTCACCGCTGGTCGACATGAATCAAATCTAAGCAGCACGTCCACTGTGCTTTATGTTCTCAGGTCCTCAAGAGCCGGGAGGATGGACTGCCCGCTTACGCAACCAAAGAAAGCACCAACCATTCAGGTGAAGAACATTACCCTAAAGTGATTTTTTTAGGACAGTGTTTGCACACATATTGTTTTCCCTAGACACAAGAGTGAATCTCTTCACTAAGCCGAGAAAAATGGCATTTTATGGTTATGTTTAATGACACCATGTTGGTGAAATGAAGTATATCATACTATATCGCAGTTTATTCATTTTCATAAACGGGGACAAAAGGGGGGGGAATGGAGATTGGCTAAGTCTGTTGTTTGTGTTTCCTATCTTTGTTTTCACGCTTCCGCATGGTAAGCTGGTTTAATGGTCCTTCAATATCCTTAATACTCCTCTCCTCTCTTCCAGACGAAAACAAAGAACAGACAAATTTCTTTGGGTCTGAGACAGAGTCCTCTGGACAAGAATACTGGCGGGAGGCTCCAGGTATGTGCGGGACGACCCGATAGAAAATCCTTCTTAACCAGTAATGTATTTCAGAAAGTGCTACATTTACAGCGGAGAGAGAAATTGTTTTGCTAACAGGCAGCACTTGAGGATTAATATAAGTGCACACATGAAATAAAAATATTCTTCAGATGCATTGGAAATGGAGTCGCTCTCCACAATGTCATTGGGAAATCGACTCTGTAGGGAACCATTACAGTTCAGCAGCAATCAGCTCAGACACGGCGAAGGTGACAATCACCATTTGAACAATATAAAATGGATATAATTGCCTTTTTGTTGGCAAAATCTTCCATTACAAAGATCATAGCTTATTGCCTTTTATCTGTCAGGGAGACATTAAAAGTGTTTTATGACATCTATGGCAACATTTATATTATCTAGCCGATAATGATCTCCTCACATAATGTATAATATATTTGAAAAAATTACATGAAACAAATTAAATGAGACCACCTTTGCCTGATTGCTGAATGCCTCCCAGGGCAGCCGAGGACGTGATTAGAAGTTCTGATTCCAAAGAGTCTAAGGCACTGTCTTAAGGAGAGTTCTGTTTCTTGGGAGAAAAATAATCTAATTTTCCATTTATGTAATGCAAACTGCCTTGGCTTTGACTATTCACGGTTAATTGACTGTCAAACGAGGTTGTTATCCTCAGGCAGTGTCTGCAAATTTGCTTGTCAAATGAGACAGAGAGAGGAGAGAGCGGGAACAAGCCATACTTCCAAATGAGGGAAGCGTTGTGAGGCTTAAGAAGGCAAGAAGGGAAATGAGCTGGGGGAGGGGGCAGATTATATACCCAAATGTGCTGGACCGCTTCATTTAAGGCATTCGATTTGCCGAGCGGCGCGCGGAAATCAGAGACTGAGATGCGTGCCATCAAAAGAAAAGCACCAAAGGTTTTTTTTTTTGTTTGGTAATGACAACTCCTGGAGATGGGAGACACAGAGACCATTTACCGTCTCTGATTTCCAAACAGCCACGTATTGTACACAGCATCACCATGAGTTTTGTGCTTGAGGAAACATACCGGAATGAGAATATTTTATTTGTTAGTGAAAGCAATTTATGTGTGCCTGAAATAAATTGTTTGTTTGTATAAAGATAATAGCACATGGCAGTTAGAATACACAATGCTTTTCCTTAAAAATACAAAAATAAATTAAATGTAAAATACTGTTCTCATTTTTTTGTGTATTCTATAATATGCAGCATTCATGTTTTATTTGAGAATTAATTAAATTGTGAGTGTGCTAATCTCCTAAAGATTTGCCATTTCTTTCCCGAACACTGAAAACAATGTTTTCTTTCTAAAGGATGTGAGGATGATACCTGTTCAATGTAAATTACTATGGAAAGTAGTTTACTTTAGGAAAAGTAACGGCACACTTGAACATTCTAGTGTGTAGTTAGGCTGACCCCTGTTGGCCAGTTTCTGAAATGCATTCCATCATTAGTTTAGTCTTCCATCTGATTATTTATCAGTGGTCAAAAACTAAAACCAGGTATCAGCGCAGACATGTTTTCACCTATGGCTAATATTTTCCCTCCAATTATTTTTGTGATTCCAGGAGAGCAAAATCAGGATTCACATTCCCCAGTGGTGTCACTCAAAAAGGATGTGGAGAACATGGAAAAAGGTAAACAACCTCAACACAACTCTTTTACCATCAACTACACAGCATTTGATGGACAGCCTCAGATTTTTGTGTTGGCTGATGTGGTTGCAGGGGGCTTGTGCCTACCGAAGTGTACTGGGGGGAAGTGTGATTGCGTTGTGTGGCGCACAGATCTGAAGTGTGTTTTGTTTGTCCCCCAGAGGAGCTGCAGAAGGTTCTCCTCGAGCAGATTGATTTGCGGAGAAGACTGGAGCAAGAATTCCATGCGCTGAAAGGCAGTTCCCCATTCCCAGTTTTCCGTAAGTCCTATCCTCCCTCTCGTCTCTGCTGACTACAATTCCAATCAATAAACGACTTACATTTAATACTTAACATATTTACTGAAACAATATATTTAAATCAAATCAAGTTTTACATATAGCCTTATTTCATGAGAAAATACACAAATATTGACCTTACATTACAATGAATTATATTGTTCTGAGACTTTCAACAAATGTAGTAGTACAATGCAGTAGTGTTTAGATACTGTAAATCGCTTGGGACAAAAGCGCCTGGCAAATATCATAAACATAAATATAAGCGTAAACATAATAGTTGCAGTGACAGGGCAAGGGCTGAGCCTGTAATTCTGTATGCATGGTAAGGTGCTCTGAGTGAGTGTCATGGTGATGGTTCAAATAAGTAAGTCCAACAGTGCAACAGTGCAAGAATAAAGTCTAGAGACCAGCATAAAATAAATATGGACATATAAGAGAATAATGTAGCCAAAGTAATATAAAAACGATATCAGTGCAAGAATAGGTTGAAGTAATAGGGTTACAGCCATTGGTCAAGTATTAAGTATAAAGTATTATTGTTGTTCTGTGCAGATAATTTCCAGGACCAAATGAAGAGGGAGCTGGCTTACCGGGAGGAGATGGTGCAACAGCTTCAGATGGTAGGAGAGCTCTTTCTCAGCAGCATCCTCAAACACAACATGTCAACACACACAACATCAAACAAGTCTCTTTTGCTATCGACAGATTTGGCCTGCCAGCACTGCCACATAAACAATATCCACTTCTACTCACAATGCAGAACATATTGCTTGAAAAAAAATCACTCCCAAATAGAACTTAATGTATTAGGAAGCATATTGATTGGCCCAAGACTATGGAGATTGTTTTATTTTTGTTATCAAGTCTTCGGATATGTATCATGCTTTACTCTTAGTAGTAAAGCAAGGATAGTAGGACTGTAATTAGTATGCAATGCAAAGCTTGTATATCTAGCACACACACAGGCTCAGGCCTGAGGCCGTATCTCTTGTAATCCTTTGTGTTCGTAATACTGCATCACGTTTCCAAATATCAATCACTTCTGCATCTGTACAGAGACAGTTTGGCGACACACTGGCAGACTGAGTTTGTTTACAGTGTCGTTTCAACACCATTAGTCAAGTCTGGAAAGACAATTACATTTGTGTGGATGCTGTGAATGACAGATTGGTGTTGCAAATCAGCAGATGTGGCAATGTTTTAACTTTCGATGTTGAAGATGAGAATCAAAAAGACGTAAAGCCATCTGTAACAGACTTTTGATTTCACATTATGGTGGTAGACCATCAGTTCCATAAACCCATCATAAAATAAATATCACAATGACAAGTCATGATGATCCCTATTCTGTTAATTAGACAGCAATAAAACTATCACAAGAAGGTACATTGTAATGTGCATCTATAGTTATGAAGTAATTGGAAGTTTTATTGTTTCTACTCTCTCATTTTTGCATAACTAATGGTTTTATCCTACTGGTTTCACGACAGATCCCCTATGCAAACATACTCAGAAAAGAAAAAGTCGGAACACATCTCAGCAAGAGTTAAATGGTAAGTCTTAGAAAGGCAGATAGCAATAATGCAGTTGCATGTGTGTCATGTGTAGTAGATTTTTTTGGAGTGCATATCAGTCATATAACTACCCATTTACACAATTATACTGTTGAATGGTGCACTCCCAGTTACTTCTCTCAGTTCACTTTGGGTATATGTATATGTATTTATGTATGTATGTATGTACATACATGCATGTATGAATATGTATGTATTATTATTATAGTATTTTAAAGGGACACCAGGCAAGCCTGATGCTTTTTCTCTACGAAACTCCCCCTCGCTCGGTCTGAAGCTCTTTTCCTTTTCTTTGCATCTTCCGTCAAGGGTTTTCACTGCTTCTTTGCCGGCTCTGCCATTATACACGTTTGCAACAATCGCTAGCGTTTCGTTAGCCTGCCTCTGTACTGTGGATTCAGGATGTAAATTGATCCTGCTTCGGTCGGCGGGTACGATACACTGAACTTGCAAGCGGGATATTCTTGCTACAGGCAGTAGGGGCGGGCAAGAGAGTCTTCATTCGCCCTGTAATGAGTCAATCAGGGCTGTAGTCACCATAGACATTGAGGGGGACGTGTCCCCCCCAATATTCAAATATGATCAAAATGTCCCCCCCAATATACGGACATAGAAAAATAAAGACAGAAAAAAGCGCTATACTAGGCCTACAGGAAACCAACACGCACCACCATCTGAAATGTAATCAAACGTAAATAATGCAAAAATGAGTGACCTAGTGATTCCAGAGTAGCCTACACCCCTGAGTGGTTTGTCCTGGTGGTTTTCCGTTAGTGACGTGCGCTATCAAAAGCTATTTATACCATTTACTGCACCCTACTGCGGTGAGGTAGGGCTGTCAATTTGTGCAAGCCTGAGTCATTCATTTCTTTCACATGACTTTAAACATAAATAATGCATTCATATGCTAGTAGTAATGCCAGAAATTGCCATTTATAGGCCTCTTAGAAATGGTTGTTGCATCTTGAATATTATTTAGATGCGCACTCAGTCGCGCATCCATGCAGGCAAAACGTAGGAATTAAATGTGGCGACGGCACACAAGTTGGAAAAAACTTTTACAATGCACTGGCGGTGATAGCCTACAGTTAATGTGAATCGCCAAAGAAAGGAATTTGCACCTCCATTTATCAATTAAAGGCTGTAGTAGGCCTAGTGTTTCTACATGTTGGCACACAACATCATTTCTTACATGAGGTGAGTCAGACAGAAGAGGGGCCTGTCTTAGTAGCCTATTCCTGAATCCTGTACCTTCCAAACTACGTTAAAATTGTGTGATTAGCCGCCAGCATAATAAAATCTAAATTAAAAGACAAAATCTTATTAGGCTATAGGTCCAAACCTATGAGTCTAAGCCTTAGTTTAAAAAAAGTGTAAGTAATAAGTCCAAGAACCACATTCTGTGTAATATAGAGTTTAAAAAAGATACTCTAGTTTGTAATTCCTTTTAAAGTATACATTTTGAAGACAAATGGAGTCATAATACAAGTCCAGGGATGGATTACTGAATGGGCTTACTGGGCCTTCTCCACCCTTCTCTTTTCACAAAACTTACCAGAAGTCATCATTTAAAGGGTCATTTTTTTAAAAATAAAAAATCTTCCGTGGGAGAATGCCTCAGGACCCGTCTATCTGGGGGGACTTTTAATAATATTTAATATAGATTTTTAATAATATTTTTTGCATGGTAGGAAATGTATTGGTCTCTTAGACCCCACAACAGATTTGGTCCCCCCCCAATGTTGACATCATGACTACGGCCTTGGAGTCATTTAACCATATACCGACTTACGAAAATGAGTAATTAACACAAAAACGTTGCCTGGTGTCCCTTTAAAGTTATGCCAAAGTTAAACAAAGGCTATACTATAAATTAAGAGTTAATAACCATTTTTCATTTTCTGTTTCAGGTGGTTGGGACAGCTGGCGTGTCACCGAGCAGCCCATTCTCTGGAAATCTCTCTCAAACTGGGAATGACAAAAAAGCCTGTGAGCTATCTGTGAGCACTCCCACAATGCAACAGAAGTGACCTCATCATTCTTTCCCCAGGACGGTCTTGGAATGGTTGAAAAGGCAAAGAGAGGAATAAGCGGCTCTATACGAAAAAAGCTAAACCTTCCTCAAGCAATGCTTCGGTTTGTGTGTGTGTGTGTGTGTGTGTGTGTGAGAGAGAGAGAGAGAGAGAGAGAGAGAGAGATCAACTGTGTATATTAGTCCTAAAAAAAGAGGCACTGTTAAATTAACACATGGACTTTGGGATTCATCGGTGGCATTCTGACTACTCATAACTGACCCTGGCACACTGTTCCTGTACGATTCAGCACATATTTGTTGTACGACCTGAAAATCTTGGCAGAGCAGTAGGATCCGTTCAGAAGAGAACGGGAGACTGCAGGACCTGATTGACACATACAGCATCATCATCATCATCATCCTCATCATCAGTGAACATAGAAGCAAATGAACAACCTTCTTTTCATTTTGCTTATTTCAATGGTTGACATACAGTAAATATTAAATTAAGAATGTTATTATGAGCTGTTCATGCAAATGTATTTAAATATGTTCTTGTAGTTTCTCTACTATTTATGTGGATAATTAAAGTCTATACAATATTGAACTTGCAGTTTGTCCAAAATATTTCATATTAGATGCAGGCTACACCAGACATCACTCACTAATTATCCCTAACATGAAAGGACAAAGCACTTAACAATGATAATCCCGATTCCCGCAGTTTCATAGCATTTGACGTAGTTAAAAATCATTACACAAATGAAAAAGAACTAAGGTTAGTTTGAGTAGGCTAGGCTTTTTTGGAAAAAGCTACAAAGAGACGCCTGGGATTGGACAGGGACTGTGTGACGTAGGACAGACTGAATCTCCGGTTCCTTCCTCCTTATCAAATGACATCACCACGTCAGAATAAAGAAGTGCCAGCATGGCGTTCACCCTGTACTCCCTGATACAAACGGCTATATTATGCACCAATGCCATAGCCGTTTTGCACGAAGAACGGTTTTTGAGTAAAAGTAAGTATTTTGCGTATTTCTAACTTCCTGCAAAATGTATTCAATTTAAATCGCAGGCTACCAAACCACCTACCTGGTGAACTCACTTCCCTAACAAGCTAGCTCCTAGCTATGTTAGCCAATAATACGGCAAAAGCACTGTAAAACTGTATCGCTTTAATGCTTGTGTATATAAAGCTACATACTGCATTTACGTTTAAATGGTCATATGTGCCTTCTAACGGTAAATGTTGTTAGGTATGTGAATATCCCGCTGTAACGATAACTAAAACAAAATTAAGATAGCTTTCAAAACCACGTAACGTTAGGCATTTGACTTTGTCAATATACAACCTCAACAGTATTGCCTCTTATAGTCAAGGCACTTCAATCGAGAATGTGGTTATTTTGATGAATAACCTACAGTTGGTTGGGGAGCGGATCAAGGCATCGGTGGCTTTGGAGATGAACCTGGGATTAAAGCACAGCTCCTGAATCTCATTCGCTCCGTCAGGACAGTGATGAGAGGTAACACCCGAGCGCCCAAATACAGAGCTATTAACGTTAATGACTGTATTTATTTATACGGTATATATAACAGACGATGCATTTTGCTAACTCTGTCTTTTCAATTTCAGTGCCGTTAATAATAGTCAACTCGGTGAGCATTGTATTACTACTACTGTTTGGCTGAGGTACCCCGGGGGAATCGGACAAAACGAATAACATCTGCAAAAGAAAATACGGACTATATTCTCAGCATGGTCGTCACGGTTGTCGCCACTCTGCAGTTTCCTGGGAATTCTGAAGCGTCTCCACTCAAGTCTTATTTTGCACCTGTTTTTTGTATCACAACGGCAGTGAATGATGAATTGTCTTTTGTATCACTATACCTTACAGCATGCCAATGTCTCTGTTTGATATTGATGAGCTTACAGTTTCACAGACAGGCTTTCTCTGAAATGCAGGAAGACTAAAAAAACAGCATCTGTCTGTGACAGAGCAAGGGGGGAAAAAACCCATATCTTTCTATCCTGGGACATTGCCTTGAACACAGTTCCCTCGGTTTAAAATAAAATATTTCATTTGTCACCCGATGTGCACTCCAACAGCCCACCACACAGATTTCCATGTGGATTTTATTTTTCTGCTGAGCATTACAACTTCTACCTGTACAAGTGATCTAGCCCTGCAGAGATACATAGGGAATCTGTTTGCAGGGAATAGGGGATACAGTTGCTGTAAATGCAGTTTATGGTACTCCTCCATCAACTACCATGTGATCCAGTGAGACTCTGTTGTCACCTAAAGCCATCCACTGTTCTGTTTAGAAAGACTATTATAACTAAAGAAGTACAATTCAGATTGTATGCTGCGGTAACTGGATACAATGACACAACATTCTGCCCA
This sequence comes from Alosa sapidissima, assembly GCF_018492685.1. Classification (NCBI taxonomy): domain Eukaryota; kingdom Metazoa; phylum Chordata; class Actinopteri; order Clupeiformes; family Clupeidae; genus Alosa; species Alosa sapidissima. The sequence goes on from NC_055969.1 coordinate 23,473,548, forward strand.
CCTCCAAGGCTGTTACTGGAAATGTGTGCATCATGTCATTCTTTTCAAGTGCACAGTTAGATGTCTGGTGTGCACAAATGTTGTTGTTTTTTTTTACATATTAAATCATAACATGTCACTCATGTCAGATGTTTTAATAAAAAAACAGTAGAACTTGTTTGTTCTTCTGACAACAAGAGTGTTACTGTACTACTATTTAAAATGATAGGCTATACAACATGTTGAGACACAATGAACTAGGCATGACCTCTTTGGGAAAAAAATAAAAATTGTTTCTGCAGTAGGCCTATCAGAATTGTTAGCATATTATAAATTGACGTTTATACAGCATCCCTGCCATTGACATGTGAACGAGAAATACAGTTGTAATAGAGGATGCAAGCTAAAAGTAAAGTAAAACAGCCTGCTCCATCTTGCCCTCCTTGTGACCTCAGTGAGAATAGAGGACACTATTACTGAACTGTGTATTAGTAAAAGTTCTCCAGCCAAACTACTGTTGATTACTATCATATGGTGGACATTACTACTGTTCAACTTTGCCCTTAAGCTTACAGGACATTTTTTTATTAACAGAAGCTTAAGCCTGACTAAATGAGAGCCAGATATTATGTTGAATTATGGCCATATGTTTTATCAGTGAGATTGAAGTTAAAAGCTAGATTAGTCTATCATAATCGCTGCTCAACATTGTATGCTTCAACTATTCAGAATCCAAGAGGTCATGCTTTTCAGTATGCAAGTCTAGGATGTCAGACCTGTGCAAGACTGACTATTTAATAATAATAATAATATATATATATATATATATATATATATATATATATATTTTCAGTTAACTGTTAAAAAATCTCACATACTGCTGTTCGATAAGTAGCCTAAGAATTTCACACTTTAAAATATGACAACTGACAGGTAAACCAATAGAGAACTCTGCTGGTAGGCCTAAAACATGTAACATTCTAAAACAAGTCTAGATGTCTGAACATAACCTTTCACATTTAACCAAATGTTGAGAAATAAAAGGAAAAAAATGCAGAGTTGGAACACAAAAAGGAAGGAGCCTGGTTGAAGTGGCACGGCAGAAATAGTGTCTAAAGAGGCTTTTAGCTCTCATGATAAACCTTTCAAAATGTTTAAATCGATTAATGCAGGAAAATACCTCCAAATGCGAAACATCTGCTAGTTATTAGTGGAACACATGTTTTTTTTATTTTTATTTTAATGAGCGATTAATCTGTTTATTTATAACCCTCTTACATGATTATAGCTGAATCTGAAGCCATGTTGTGTATTGTGTGCGTGTGACAAAAACAGGAAAAAAGCTAAACATGCAAATGGACCTGAAGAGCATCCCACATTTGGTAGAAGCCATGGTAGGAACATGGGCCCCAGCAGCATGTTAACCAGAAACAGACTCACAGCAAGTTGAATCGTCTGAGGACTGTATAGGCCTAGCTTTGTGTGGGCCTCTTGTTCTTCTACCGCCACCACAACAACTACTACTTTTACTGATAGAGTCTCTGCTTGTGCTACAACTAATTTAAAACAAACTAACCCCAAAACATGTGGGAATCAGTCAGGCACCTCTATAGACAACCCTCACTCTGAGCTGTACGTAGGACCCCGGTATCAGCTGTTATCAAGTGAGCTCCGTCGACTGATGTGATCGGCTCTTGCAGTATAGCCCCAAGCCCCAACACGACTTTCGGTAATATCAGAACAAGCAAAACAAGCACACCGTTTTATTTATATGCTGGACATTTTGTAAGCATAGTTTTGTGGTTCTTTTTGACGAAACACCTGTCTTTAGCAAGCTAGCATATGGGAAGAAGCTGGGCTCAGAATCAGCAGCCTACATGAATCGTGCTCCTCTTCAATGTCCTGAACCTTAACTGGAGCAAAAAAAATATCAGCTTATTCTTTTGGTCGAATTATTTATTCCGTCCCTGATTTACTTACATGTCCTCATATGATGTTGAGTGCAGTATTAGTGTTAGCTAACGTATCTGCCTTAGTCAATGGCTTCAGAATCTGCTTAAGTTCTCAGATATTTGGCATCACTTTTTAAATAAAATTTTGTTCATGTTTGAATGGATAGGAATCATCAATCAGAGCCCAGTCTTATGTTTTGGCAGATGTATTGCTGGTCATACTGTGTAATCCACATTCGCTTGTGTTGAATAAGAGCATTAATTGTGCTTAAAGAGACTGTTTTGAAAGAGGAGAAAAATCCAAAAACGTCTAAATAATAAAGGATCACCAATGCAGTTTCCATTAACTGACCTACAATACTGTGTTTCAAATAATCCTTTGTATTCTGATCCAGTGATCCAACTGGGGTAAATGATTGTTTGTGCCTGTTTTCCACATCTAGGGTCCAAGTGATCTGTTGTTTATGTAATTGAGTGTTTGGATGCAGATGTGATTAAATGTTTTTAAAATACATAGATAAATATTTCTTAGTAAGGTCACTACCCAGAAATGTAAAGTTGATAAATATTTCTTAGTAAGGTCACTACCCAGAGATGTAAAGTTGTGGTGTGATGGTGGTGGTGGGTGTCACCATTTTAAATGTGATGTTCTCTGATTGGCAGCGTTTGCCATGGCGACCCGTCGGGCACTGAAGGCTGTTCTCATTGACCTGAGTGGCACACTCCACGTAGAGGATGCTGCTGTCCCAGGAGCACAGGAGGCTTTGGCAAGGTCAATCAATCACACACTCACACACACCTTCACGGTTTACATGCTTTGGTGAGGTCAGTCACTAATACACACACCCCTTGACCGTTTCCATGTTTAGGTGAGGTCAGTCACTCGCACACACCTTCATGGTTTTCATGTTTTCGCGAGGTCAGTTACATACACTCTTTACATGGTTTATGTGTGCCAGACACAAACACACACGCATACCTTCATGCTTTACTTGCTTCGGTCCGGTCAATTACACACTCTTTTTTCCTGTTTTTTTTTTACATAAAATGTAACCTTGCCTTCCTTTCACTGTAAGATAGTGTCCTTAAGATACTGCACCTGACGATAAAGCGTCTCTGATGAATAACATGTAAATGTGATCAATGCCCTGCTCATAATTATTAATGTTTGACAGTTTCCTATTTTTTATATTTGATATTAATCAGGTTAAGGAGTGCCCCTGTTGCGGTGAAATTTGTCACCAACACAACCAAAGAATGCAAGCGGAACTTGCTGGAAAGACTCCGCAAATTGAACTTTGACATCCAAGAGCAGGAGATCTTCACCTCTCTGACGGCTGCTCGCAACCTGCTGGAGCAGAGGAAAGTGCGCCCCCTGCTGCTTGTAGAGGACAGTGCCCTGGAGGATTTTTCAGGTTGGCTGGTCTGGATATGTTTTGATATGATATGACATGCTTTCAGACTGATTAAAATCTTTAGCCTGATAGGAAAATGGCAACATATAGCTTCAAAGAGGAGATTATTTAGTACCTAGGACATCAGTGTCAGGTAAAAAGCTTTAAACCGGTAATGTAACATTTTGTTGTGCTGACAGTTTGAATCTTCTCTCCTCTATACAGGTATAGATACGTCGGAGCCCAATGCTGTAGTGATTGGACTGTCTCCAGAGCACTTTAACTATCAGATGCTCAACAAGGCCTTTCGGTAAACTATGCACTCACTGTCTCATTTTACAGTCAAGTTGATTTTTCTCTCACAGTAAAGTGCTACATCTCAGATAATAGGAAATCATATGTGGAAACAGTAAACAACAGAATCATTCGATCTGAATTCAGCAGAAACAGTTATCGTCCACATACGCATCGGCACACACCCTAGCTGCAAAATGTGGTTAAAACCCACCCAATTTCTGCACTGTGTTCAGCCTTGGTAGACATGGTGACATTTTGTCATCCCACCCTTCTTTTCTTCTACCTTTTCTTCTTTTCTAACATTCCTCGTCAGTCTAATGCTGGATGGGGCGCCCCTGATAGCCATCCACAAAGCACGCTACTACAAGCGCAAGGACGGGCTGGCCCTGGGCCCCGGGCCCTTCGTAACGGGGCTGGAGTACGCCACGGACACCAAGGCCACTGTGGTGGGCAAGCCGGAGAGGACCTTCTTCCTGGAGGCCCTGCGAGACCTGGGCTGCTCCCCAGACGAAGCCGTCATGATCGGAGACGTGAGTGCTGGCTAGAGGGCTACACTATAAATACATATATGTTATACATAATACAATATGCATATGCAGTATACATTTAAAAGTTTTTTTTAATTCCCCTCATGACCTTAAAAGGGCATAATTTACCTTCTTCCTCATTTGGGGAAGCGGGATCTATCTGGTCCCGCCCCCTCTCTACTCACTGTTCACCTGCTACTGGCGGCATGCAGCGTGTAAGCTAGCTTGTCTGTATGAGTTGTCCCACCCCCAAGAACTCAGGATTGGTTCAGTGTGACAGTCATAAAGGACTGGCGGCATGTAGCATGTAAGCTAGCTTGTCTGTATGAGTTGTCCCAACCCCAAGAACTCAGGACTGGTTCAGTATGACAGTCATAAACAACTGCAGTTTGAATTTACATACTGAGGCTGTTGTTGATCAACCGTAGATCCAAAACAGAAATCCTTGGCAATGACTCATTTTCGCTATTGATGTGTCTTCTAAAACATAGCAGACATCCTACGGACACTCTAACAAGGTTAAAAACTTGACTTACACCAGAGGGCGTTCAGACGACGTGTTAAAGCTGCACACTTTGCTGCTGTGTTGTTGAACATCAGTGTTTTATCGTGTTTTTGTCCTTCTGTTGCTCTTACAGGATGCAAGAGACGACGTAGGAGGAGCTCAGAATGCCGGCATGCAAGGAATACTTGTTCGGACTGGTGAGGGACCTTTTACTCAAACTGTGTACTTACTTGTGCTGATCTCTGACTCAAACAAAATATCGTGAATATTTATGCAATCACTTATTTTGCATTATATATTTTTAATCAATTAACATTACTTTGTAGAAATCTGCTTTTACTTTGACATTAAAGAGGGATTTTTAGTTAATTACTGTAAAAAAATACTGTAAAAAAAAAGGCCTATTTAAATTGATCAAGATTCCATTTATAAAAGCAGTAGAAGTGGAAATATTCAAGGGAGTGAACACTTTTTATAAGCACTATACATACTGATCTTGATCTTTACTCAAACACAATAATTAAACTTCTCTCACCTAGACACAACAAGCAATCTCTTCCTTGAGCTCAGTAATATAATGTACCTGTAATGACCATTAGCTGAGAAGTAACCTGTTGTGATGTGATTTCCCTGCAGGTAAATACAGAGTTGGAGATGAAGGGAAGATCAGCCCGCCACCATATTTGACCTGTGAGAGTTTCCCACAGGCCGTAGACCACATCCTGCACACACTCCTGAAGTCTGATTGATGTGTGCTCATAGTGGACAAACCAGCAAGGTAAACAGCAACTGGTCAGGGAATCGGACTTGTGACTAAAGAGTGGCTGGTTCGATTCCTGACCGGTAGGAAAAATGTGGGTGAGGATTGATTGCCCAGCACTCTCCTATATCTTCATCCAGAGATGAGGTTCTCTTAAGGAAGGCACCTAGTCCCCAACTGTTCACTGGCCGCCGGATCAAGAGCTTCCTTCTACTCTGGGTGTGTACATATGTGAACTGTTAGGCAGGGATCACATTGGAAATAACAAAGCGGTAGCAGTGAGCGTAACACACCGGACCATATCAAGACCATAAAAAGTTCTATCTTGTTCCTTACTCTGAATAAAATGTCTCTGTGGAGAGATTTGGAGAGATTTCTCTTGAGAGATTTGTGAGACACCTTCATCACACAATGTCAGTACTGTGTACATGTGATCATCTAAAATAAATCATAAACTGCAGCTGGCATTCATTCACAACAACTTCTCCACAGATGTGCTGTCATTTGTGTCAATGTTGGATTCTGTGTGTTTAGAAAGGTATTTTTTTACATTGCATTCTAATACACTGACAAAAGTGAAGAAATAAAAAATATTTTACTTATTATTTATGCATCATATTTTTCCAGAGTTTGCTTGCATCAGAAAAAACAAAGTGACCTTGCCTAACATAAATGTGACGAATACTGTGTCAGTCTTTGAAATGTGAGTCTGATTGTGAACTATAATAAAGTCCTGAGACCCAGCCTGTAGGCCTGTGTTGTCGCTTCCTCCTCACACAGACTCGTACTCCCTCTCCCAGGCTGTGTACTTCTCTGTCAGGTTCCTGGCTGAAGGTTTGGTGTGAGCAATCACCTCCAGGAAATCTGCCGTCGTCACGGTTTCCAGCTGGATGACCGGCATGTTGGAATTACCTGTGCACAGATATTAGTTACTGTGACTGAGGCTTCTGGGAAGACAAACAACAGCCCTATCGCCTGCCGAATCCAAGCGCTCGGCCAACAGCGTGTATTTATCGGGTGTGCGCAGAGCCGCGCTGCAGGTGGGCCATAGGTTATTATGTTTGTGTAGACCCGTGCTGGAATCTGGATGTACTGTCCATCTTACCTTCTTGGTGGTTCTCCAAGGCGTCAAAGATTTTCCGGACCGGCCTCATGGCGGCTTCCTTGCACACGAGTCTAATGTCTGAGCCGGAATACCCCTCGGTGTCCTGCAGGGGCCAGAGAGAAATATCCTTCTTTTACCTCAAATCAAAAGCAGATGTCTTTGCAACCAACTTTATTAAAACACTTCCGTATCCAAAGACAAAGGCAATGGAGAGATTCCGTCAAACATTATTTCCAGTAAACACAAAAACAGTTATTAAGACTATTAATGTGTTGTATTAGTTTAGTTGACTGGGACCATGTACAGAACTAGTTCTATACCATTGTCATCTGTGGTATGCCTCTAACATAATGCTAAACACATCCACGGCTGAAATGCTCTTGAGCAAGGCACCTAACCCCTCACTGCTCCCCGAGCGCCGCTGTAGCAAGGTAGCTCACTGCTCCGTGTGTGCTTCACCTCACTGTGTGTTCACTGTGTGCTCTGTGTGTTCAGTAATTCACGGATGGGATAAATGCAGAGACCAAATTCCTTGTATGCGCAAGTATACTTGGCCTAGAAACCTGATTTACGGCTACCTTATGGAACACACATCTTATTGCAGAAATGTACAAACATTACAGTAATACATTAATTAATATCAACCATGTAGTACCATGTAATGCCTGAGGCCTAGTAAGACTGATTGTGAGGGGTTAAGAGCCGACCTGAGCCAGGGTGTCGTATTGGAGGTCAGTGCGCAGGTCCACTCCGCCGGTGTTACTGAGGGGGGGCAGCCATTGTTTGATCATGACGTGCCGGGCAGCGGCAGACGGGAGACCGACCAGAATTCTCTTCTCCAGACGCCGCAGCATAGCGTGGTCCAGCTCCCTAACAGAGACGCAGGAGACACAACTGCTTTTGACGCCTACAAAAACATCCCTCGGACCAAGGGCACCCCCTTACTAAAGGCCTGTAACACTGTTGTGACAAATAAAGATGGCCTGTGGTTTTCCTGTAGGTTAAGTGGCAGCAGCCAGAAGAAAACATTAACCATAGCCCAGTGAAGTCAAGCAGTTGGGGCAGTTTGCTTCCCTCGTGCATACTCATGCCTACGGCCGAATCACAGCCGTGGGCACATCCCTTACTAACCCGTCTCACTCGAGAGGCGAGCCAGAGGCCAGTGAAGCGGCTTGCTTGGGCAGTTTGCTTTGCTACTCTGTCCATATTCTGATCACCTGGCCAGCACTTCTGCTTGGGTTTGCATTCCTCCTCCTCGCTTTTTCACAGTTTGCTTTGCTCACCAGGGCATGTTAGAGGCGGCCAGCACAAATACTAGGTCATCGGAGCGCGCCAGGCCGTCCATCTGGACCAACAGCTCCGTCTTCATCCGACGGCTTCCCTCGTGCTCCCGCCTGGAGTCAAACACACCAACGCACATCAGCACAGCAGCACATGATTCAAACACCAACGCACGTCAGTGACATTGTCCTTTATGGAGTCACCATTGTACTACCTCCATTAACAAATATGGTGTCATAGCATATCACTATAATGCTTTCACTGGCAGACAAGTCTTATCTCTTTCCTTTTGTTTAATTACTGGTTAATTAGGGTCAATAAAAGTCAAATAACTTCCTTTCTGGTGTGAGCATCTGTAATGTTTGTTTGTTTGTTTGTTTGTTTGTTTGTTTATTTGTATGTTTGTTTGTTTTGCTCACCCTGGTCCGAGTCCTCTCTGGCTCATCACCGATTCCAGCTCGTCCAGGAAGATGGTAGACGGAGCGTGGAACCGAGCCAGCTCAAACAGAACCTGGGGGATACAAACAGACACAAATAGCTTTGATGGCACACTGTCAAACAAACAATCAGCTAATTTGTCAGTTCATCAGAAGTCTAATGCTTTCCACCTCCAAACCACCGCTGCTTCATAATAAGACACACTCAGGTACTAGCCAGTGTCCTGTTTAACTAGTAATCCATGTCCTGTTTAACAAACACACTCCACTCGTAATCCATGTCCTGTTTATCAGACACATTCCGTTAATTGCCCTTGTCCTGATTAACAAACACTATATCAGGTAGATGTCCTGTTCAACCTGTGTCCTGTTTAATAGTAGCCCATCTCGTGTTCAACAGTAGCCCGTGTCCTGTTTAACGGTAGCCCATGTCCTGTTTAAAAGAAGCTCAGGTCCTGTTGTATGACACTGACCCGCACAAGCTTCTCAGAGTCTCCGCGCCACTTGCTGATGATGCTGGAGGCGGAGATGTTGAAGAAGGTGGTGTTGCACTCGGTGGCTACAGCTTTGGCCAGCATGGTCTTCCCTGTGCCTAGAGGACCAATGGGACGACAATATGGATGGAGAGGCTATTTACATTTCCCTTGCTGTATCTCAACACATTCTGGACTCAATATGTAATCAACTAGATGTACCGCAGAGCGGTACAAAATATGACCGCCGCCCAGTCCAGCACATTTTTTCCACAAAAATAAATCACGCTGAAAGGCCTATAGGATTCTAACTGTCTCACTAAATTGCATTATCCACACTCAATTGTCACTGGTATCTGCTAGACAACAAGTACCAAAACATGATTAGTTCATAGATTTCACATGTAAAATTAATTTTATACAACCCCACCTCCATCTTGCCTGTTCATAATTCTGAGAAATTCTTGAATTGTGTGCATGTGTGCATGTGTGCATGTACATGTTTATGTTATGTGTGTGTGTGTGTGCCTGCGTATGTGCATGCATGCGTACATATGGATGGGGGGGGCTACAGATCAAAACAAAAAACTACGGTTCCATGCTATCCATGTGGGGTTACATGCCCACCAAGTTTCGTGTACCCCGGTCTTTCAGTGTCCCGGGAATCCTTGTTGGTGTACGGTCACTAAATGTACACATAAATTATTTTATTGTAAGGCCCCCCATGAACGAAAGTCCACAAAACTTGGCATGCATTTGGAGGGTGTCATAATGATCCTACACTTTCAATTTCATGCAGTTTTGACCATGTCAGCCAGAGATATTATGATGAAAACACCTAATGTTTTGCTTTTTAATTTTTATCTAGGTGGCACTATACATGAAATAAGTGGTAATGGGATGGGTTGACATGCCCCCTTAAGACCAACATACAAAAAAAAGGTGGACCTCCTAGGCCCTACGGTTCTCGAGATATTCACAGAAAACTGTCTCCGGCCACCTACAGGCCAGTTGGTGTATAGTAACATAAATTAATTTATTGTGTGGCCCCCCATTAACGGAATTCCACAAAACTTGGCGTGCATTCAGAGGGTGTCATAATGATCCTACACTTCCAATTTCGTGCAGTTTTGACTATGTTAGGTCACAGATATCTGCGATTACAACACCTCATTTTTACTTTTTTGTGTTTAACTAGGTGGCGCTATACATGAAATGAGTGGTTATGGAATGGGTTGACATGGCCCCTTGAGATCAACATACAAAAAAAAAATAGTCCTCCTAAACCTTACGGTTCTCGAGATATTCACAGAAAACTGTGTCTGCCCTACCCTCCTTTCGGGGGGTGCAGTCCAGCGGGGGGACTACAGATCAAAACAAAAAACGATGGTTCCATGCTATCCATGTGGGGTTACATGCCCACCAAGTTTCGTCTACCCCGGTCTTTCAGTGTCCCGGCAATCCTTGACGGAAATTTGGACATGCGAAAAAGAAGAAAAAAAACAAATAAAAAAAAACAACAAAAAAACAAACTAAATCTGACTAAACCTATATGACCGCCACTTCGCTGCGCGGCGGTCATAATAATAGCACACAGTCTTTCTATGCATCTGTGATGTTATACACTGTGCTTATAGTATGGTTAGGGTCCCTATTACACAACAATATGAGCCAACATGGAAAGTACTTTGTAACGAAATGTACAACTTCTGTAGCCTAAGTGTGGCAGAAAGGGATGTGTTGTGAGGAAATGTGTGAAGGCCTTACAATAAATGTTAAAATATCAGCTAGTCAGATACTGGGAATGGACAGGAAAAGTAAAGTAGTGATTTGTTGAGACAATTTCCTTGCCTATATCACAGGGCAGCACTCTTTCTCTTTCGCTCTGTGTGTGTGTGTGTGTGTGTGTGTGTGTGTGTGTGGGGGTGTGTGTAAGTGTGAAAGAAAAATAGAGATGGTATCTTTTTTACAAAAAATCAGAGCTGGTACAAGGAATCATTTGTAAAGTGCCAAATCCCATCCAGACCGTAAAGAAAAGCAGTGAGAGAGTGAGAGAGAGAGAGAGAGAGAGAGATGGTAGTAAAATACTCTATTGTAATTGATATACTGTGCAGGAGACTGACCTGGAGGCCCATATAACAACAGGCCTTTCCATGGAGAGAGGATGCCTGTGAACAACTGGGGATACTGAAGAGAAAGACAATGCATTACACACCGTGGGTAGGAGTTTACAGGTGCTATGTGTGAACTTAAGAATGCAACTAAGGATATGATCGCATGACAGATTACTTTTTTTTAAATGTAGTATTTGCATGGGTAATTATAAAGCTAAACATACGTTTGGACGAGCAACAGAAGCTGGAGAATCCTTCATTAGATGCATAACAGAATATAGGGACACTTTTACATAGACAATGTTAACCCTGAATGTCTGAAAAATGTTCTCTCTCTCTCTTTCTCTCTCTCTCTCTGCCTGAGAGTACACAGGAAAACAGAAGAGCACCAATAGAGCCCGTCCTGCCTCCATCAGTTATCAACCGGGAGCTTTTATGAGGGTTTGCAGAAAAGCACAGAGAAGGATCTGTCCCATTTATGTGCTTGACCTACGGCCAAGACAGACCGCTCCGCCTTTGCACATCCCATCGCCAAGCAGCGGAGACAAATAATGTTCATATTTTCCCCGTGTCAGGATCTGGGGCACATCTCCACTCCCATCCACCAACCACCAGCCTGCGACCTATGGGGCTGGTTAGGGGGGCTTGATAGGCCTCGTACTGGGTGGTATTCAAGTATGGATTTAATGTCAGGGGAAGAAATAACCCAGGCCCCATTTTCCGCAGCCTTTTCCTGGAGACGTATTCAGAATCGAAGGCAGGCGTCAGCGTGAGAAATACCAGGGTGTTTAGCGGCCACGCACCTTAATAGGGTAGACGACAGCCTCTTTGACTAATCGCTTGGCAGCCTCCAGGCCGATGATGTGGTCCCAGCGCACGTTGGGGTTGTGTAAATAGATATCCTTTAGGGAGAGACAGGACAGAGATGGAGCTTAGCCCCTCATTAATACACACTCTCCTCTCCTCTCCTCTCCTCTCTCTCGCTCAGCTCCTCACTATTCTCTCTCCACAACCCCCTCCAACCATCTCTCTCTCTCGCTCACACACACACACACACACACACACACACACACACACACACACACACACACACACACACACAGACAAAATATACTTAAAATATACAAAATATACTTAAAAAATGAACAACAGCACACAAGTCTCTGGTTAAATTTCCGGGCAACACTATCTGCACTGCATACTTAATCGATTTAAATAAAGGCCTTTGCTAATAGAAAATGTGAATTGTTCTGCTCTACTTATGCTGTAAGAACTGGGTCCTTTTCAGAGCAATGATTTGATGTCAGCATGGCAGATTACTATACTATACTATACTATACCATACCATACCATACCATACTATACTATACTAAACTAAACTAAACTAAACTAAACTAAACTAAACTAAACTATACCATACCATACCATACCATACTATACTATACTATACTATACTATACTATACTATACTATACACAGTCCAGCCTGGTATGATGTTCTTACCCTGCTTATGACTGCAGCCAGTTCTCGCATTTCTGCGTTCATTCCACTGAGGCCGATCGGTTTCAGGAGCCGTTCCTGTAAGAAGCAACAGAGGCGCTCTTGGTGACTGAGTGGAGGAGGCCGTCTTTCTCACGTTTCTGACAAAAGAAGCCAAACGTACCGAAGTGTCCGGGCCGGGACACAAGCTAGTGCCTGGGATGTCGTTTGTGGCTCCTTTGATCGCATCCTGGATTAGCATGCGATAGTCTATAATTTGGCCCTGTGGGGAGATAGATGTCACCCATGCCTGGTCAATGTTAGTTTTTCATGATTTAAATATAAGTCAAAGACAAATGCTGAATGATGATGAATGAATGGATATTTGATTGATTGAGAAGTATACATTCATGAGAACGATCAGGCTCCCTAAAATAATCATTGGCTCCTATAGCTCCACACAGCAACATTGTGAAAGAATAATGTCTTATAAATGGGTCATAGAGAGAGTCTGATTTCGATATCCTTGTTCCTTTTTTAAAACGACTCTCACCCTCTTCATCTGATTCCCCTCGCCTGCTCCGTTCCTGACGACGGGCGACACATTGAGGCCAAACTCGGATGTTTCTGGAGCCGAAGAATGGCCGTTCTCCTTTAACAGGAACAAGGGAGTCCAGCTCAACCACACTGACAATACAACACTGACACCTCAAAGACAGGAGCACAATAGCACACTGGCAGCTCCGCTGCAGGCACAGTAAATTGCTGGGGAGGAAAATGACAGGTCTGGTATTGTGAGAGGTAAGAGTATGAGTGCAGCCGTACGTTATTGACTTTACTCGTGTCCTTGACCGTGATCTTTGTCTCCGTCTTTTTCAGTCCACCTCTAACGCAGTGGGTGGAGCCTATTCTGGGAAGGGACTGGGGTCCGATGCACGGGGTCCTTTAGCCCACATACACACACACATGTGCACACACACACACACATGTGCACACACACACACACACAGACACACACACACACACACACACACACACATGTGCACACACACACACACACACACACATGTGCACACACACACACACAGACAGACACACACACACACACACACACATGTGCACACACACAGACACATGTGCACACACACACACACACAGACACACACACACACACACACATGTGCACACACACACACACACACACACACACACACACACATAACACACACACACACACAACACACACACACACACACACACACACACACACACACGTAAGATACATGCATGCACATGTACAACTATACATTCACACTATCTATATTGTAGTATAATGTTATTAAAATATTATGTGCAGCACATTTTTCTCACCTTTTCTTGCCACAGCTTCTTGCCATCCTCTCTCCTCTTTCTCCTTGATTATACACAGCACAGGATAATGAAAAATAAATATTTGTCTGGAGTTTTCCTTGATGAAAAGAAAGTATGCATGAATTCAGGGTGTATTGTTACCTTGTTCTGGTAGTTTCTTTGTTAGCTTTGGATACTTCTGGAATTTAACAAAGTAAAAACTTTCATACTCCATAAGAACTGTATCCAGATCAACATTGTCACAGACTTCAAAGCGCCGTAGTCCAAATCTGGTCTCTTTATCTAATGTGTTGGCAGTATCTACATAGCTAGAGAAAGAAAAAAAAAGTTAATTTTGTATTGTAAATCATATTACTTTGTGCAAAAGCGTGTACTTACCCCTCCTCAGTGAGGTGATGGTATATCAACACAAGCAAATTTCTTTTCCTGGCCTCAATTCTCAACTCTTCCTAGAAATAGACAAAAAGGGGGTGTCATCTTGTTAGCCTTCCTATAGATGGCGACAAATAATAACTTTTGTCTATTTTTTTCCACCATGTGACATATTGCCTAGGCAACAGAGGCGTCCACTTAAACATCAAATGCTAGGCTAATATGCTAATGTTAACAAATTGTGAAGAATATCTTAATCCCTCAGATGCTTAAAAATTGCGCCACTGACAAGATATAACAGAATATACAATATGAATGTATGGTCAACCTCTCGTAGGTCGAATCCTATTCCATTCATGCTAATATGGCTGGTCAATGCATGTTGGCTAAAAACAAAACGACTTTGCACTTAGTATCGATACAACTATACGCTGTTATATTATCAGTAATATGACCTGCGTGAAGAAACGTACCGCTTCCCTTGCCTGGTTCGCTATTTTCATGGTTTGATAAGAAAGTTCCATCTTGTTTGCATAAGTTAAGTCCAGAGCTGCCACAAACTCAGAGTTTCGCTACTCAAATGTCTCAGATCTCGTGTTAATTGGTGCCCAGAATCCATTACGTATGAGAGAGGGGTGTCTTTCCATTGTTCCAGAAAGGGCCTGAGTGTTGCTTCACAAGTAGCAGTTTATGAAGTATGACAGAAACCTTTGCAGATGTATCGTATTTTATTATTTCAGCATTGTTAATCTCATAGTTTTCCCCCCAAGGATAATGTTCCACAACTAAGTGCCACAATACAACCTTTTTTGGTCTTTCTTTCCCAGTAACAGCGGCATGTGTGTGTTTGCAGAAATTAACAAGATAAGTCAATGCAGTTCTACTGAAATTTTGCACAAAACAAAATACCATGCATGTCTGTCCTTTTATGTACAATATGTACAATAATGCACGGACATATAGCATTTTCCCTTTCACAACAGTTAGAGAACAACTGTGTCCCCATCTACCATTTAACCAATTGTTAAAATATATTCCACTAGGTAAAGACTGTGTAGTGCAGTTGCATTTATTAGACAGAACATTTCAGACATTACCAACTGGGTGGAGGGAGCATGCAGGACTGAGTTCATGTTTACAGTACAGCTTTGTAGTTCATGACAACAATGACAACTACAGTATCAAACATGACATTAACATAGATTTTGACACACCCATAACTCTACACTGACAGATTTATAGGGCAGTGCATCTGTGAATGATACAGTGCTTTCTGGACCAGTAAGTGATCATGGATTATAAATTCAAATTAAAACCGAAGAGATTCACTGAAATCATAACATGGGAAAAAAAGACCACTGTATGCTTGGATTGCGTGTCAATTCCAATTCTCTCAGGGTGCATGCACACGACATGTCATGACACTGCCCAAGTTCTAGATCTTATATCACATTCTTGTAGACTGTAAACAGAATAAAGGAATAACCAGTAGCTGTAGTTGTAGACTGGAACGGAGCTGTGGACAGGTTGATTAGTCAGTATTAAAGTGTTCAGTTTGCATCACAGCCTGTCTGGCTGGCCTTTGCAGGCCTAGGACATCTTTTACCAGTCATCAAAAGTGCTTCACAGTTAGCCTAGCCCATGTAGGACATATTCAGAACACAGACAACAGAGAGAGAGAGAGAGAGAGAGAGAGAGAGAGAGAGAGAGAGAGAGAGAGAGAGAGAGAGAGAGAGAGAGAGAAGAGAAGAGAAGAGAAGAGAAGAGAAGAGAAGAGAAGAGAGAGAGAGAGAGAGAGAGAGAGAGAGAGAGAGAGAAAAGAGAAGAGAGAGAGAGACTGTTAAGATCTGTTTGGTCAGAAAATGCCAGCCTCTGTGAGGAAGGTGTTCGCCTCCAGCAGCAAGCCCTTCATGTAGACCCTCGCTGTGTAGAAGAGTGTCAGGAAGTCCTGCGTGCTGAAGGCGGTATCGGCCAGGGCGAAGCCCAGCGTGGACGGGATGAAGCCTCGGCCGTACTCCACCATCCACGTGCCAGCGCTCCACTGCACGGACGTCGCCTCACCCACCGCGTGCACGATCGTATCGCCTAGTAACGCAACCACACAACAGGAGACAACACACACACACACAGATATAAATCCTAAAAAACACCAATGCGGATGGAGAGCTGTGAGGCACAGATACGAGGAGCCCTGCATACCCTGAAGTGAATCATGCCCCCACACATCCGGTCACACTCACTCACACAGATATATCTACAAGTGACAAGTCTTCAGGCTCTGATTACATATGATCTTTCAGAAGTCTTTATCAGTTCATTCCTTGTATCTGGCTGCAATTACTTTCACATCACTGAAAAAAAGACACATCCTGACTCACCGGGATAATACATCTCACTTTTCGTGGTTCCTTCTTTCCACTGCCTAAACGTCCCAGAGATGATGGTGTCTGATATCTCTGCCCAGTAACGGCCTGCACATAGAGAGATAGATAGAAGAGGGAGATATGGAGAATAAGAAGACACAATGAGGATGACAAACAGCATTAGACAAGATCCTGACACTTTCACACATAAGGTATTTCTAAGTACATAAGTACATTTCTAAAATACATGAAAAGCTCATTAACATGCTAATTACATGTTTAATAAAAATACAGTCAACGGGAAATACAACTATTGTATTACAATACATAGATTTTGGTTTTAACGGTAAATAGGCGTGGTTGTAAACTTACTGCTGTGCGAAATCACCTACCACGATATTAGCCTTTAATAATTTAATAATTTAATCTCAATACAAACACAGAATGAGACAAGGTCACCTACCCGAGTGTCCACCCGTGTCCACTGCAGTTCCGAAGAGCAGGACGTACTCGGTCAGAGAGGCGTGGAGCAGACACATGGATCCCATCCAGCCCCCGGCGTTCACAAACACCCACTGGAGGTCCTCATCGTCCAGGATGTGACCTGGGTACTTCTTACGAAGCTCCACCACCACTTTGGCAAACGCCTGCTCATGATCCTGACCTAAGGCAGCAGGTAAACAAAGACAAAACCGCCTCAAACTGTACTATCAAAAGGTTTTAGATTTTTGTTTTGTATTTTGTTTTGTATTGCCCTGCCAATATTGGGACAAGACAAAGTGTTGTTTTCAAGAACAGAGGAGTGGGCAGTGGCCAGGTTCAAGGGCCAGATTCTAAAGATAGACACGACTGTGCAACAAGTATTAATACAACATGGAGAAAATCGCTCAAAGCAATTGCTCAAAGCATTAACCAGTAAACTATGGATTCCACATGATGATAGATCTTTAACTAACACTTTAACTAAACTCCAGCTCTACTAGTGAACTAGTGCACAGGTGTGTGTGTGTGTGTGTGTGTGTGATCTAGAAACAAAACATGTAAGTCTCGGTCTCATGCTTGTTCTAAACATTTTAAGGTTTCATTTGGGAGGTCATACCTAATTAACAATGTCCCTGATTTAAAACTGAAAGTAGTGGAGTATTGACCATTACTCTGTGGCATGTCTATGCCACGCCATTGATAAATGACAAGACAGACGGCGAAGTACAAAAAAAGTAGAACTGTAGCCTTCACAGCAACGCATTTCCAAGAGTGTGCTGTCAGTCTGTATTCCAGTGAAGACTGAGGCCACCTAAGATGATCATGCTTACATTTGACCTGCTGAAGGGGCTGTTAATGTAATGTACTCCTCTGAAGTTACACAGCGATGATGTATAAGAAAAAAATTTAGTATCAACTTCCAAAATAGCTGACAGGGAAATCTACTGAGCACAGCAAAAACCAAAACAGTAATAACATTGACAATTACGAATAGATACAGGAAACGTGAAGGCCTACATTTGATTTCAGTGTGTATGAGTCCACTGAACTTACCCGCATACTGTTTAGCCAAGTTAGCTATGTCTTCCTTGTTGAACACATACTGTTTGTTTACCATCCAATATCGTAAGTACTGTATAACCAAAAATAAAACTCCACTTGCCACGATAAGTTTTAAAATTTTGTTAGTCAAAGACATTGTTGAGCTCACAAAAATACGTACGAAATACAAAAAACTTTAACATAAAACACTGTACCACCTGGCTCTGCTACAGATTGAACCGTTTCATTCAGTCCCCCATTTTTGCTAATACTGTTGAAAAGCTAATTCCGACTAGCATGGTTTGATGTAAAACTTGGAGCCTATTTTGACCAATAGGAAATTGGCAAAGATTGCCGTTAAGCCAATGAAAACCCTGAAGAAAGTAGTTAACAGATGTTAACTTCAAGTACATCATAGTGGGTATATTAATGTGCAAAGCATATGTCTTCACAGTTCTAAGGTGTTTCTCTTCAGATACAGGAACCAAACTTTAATATGTATACCATAACACTGATCAAACTTTAAATCATATATTATTTCTGTACAAAATCTGAACCAAACGCAGCCCCATTTGAAGTGCTAACTGGGCGAAACAACGAATATAAACAACTGCTGAACTACGTGTCTGCGTCTTCTTAACGCAGTCTTACTACTTAGAAGTTATCACCAGTCTTTCTATGGTGGCCGCACCACGCTAGTGCGATCATGACCAATGAACTACTACACACCATAATTGATAAAGCAGGAAGCATTGTGATTTCAGCTTAAACTTTTACCCGTGGCGTGATAAGAAATAGTTGGGGTTAGATCAACCTGACGGTGCAATGGACAATGACAACAAACTCGTGTTTGATCCCAAAGGTAGCGCTGTCACAATGTTGTCGTCTCTGCATTGCATGTCAAGCTACAAGCTATTGCTATTGTTGTCAGTGAAGTTAAATGCATTTGTCGGTCGGACTCAAAGCTCATATGACCAGATTGTGAAAGCGCATGTTAATTACAGAGCTTGCTCCCGGATATGTTACAGCTTTATCTTTAACCTGAGTTACACAGTACATTCTAAAAATATGTTTTAATTTCCTCTGCTCTCTCAACACTTTTGACATCGCTCTGCTGCTGCTGCACAACATCCGTAAGGGTGAACTCGTGACAATTTGTCGGGCGCATGCTCAGAAGGTTAAGCGCGGAAAGGCTCACTTTACAGTTTTTCTCAGACGCTTTGGTAAATTTCTCAGATTAGATTTGAAATTCTCAAAACTACCTGTTCAATCTTCACACTATTGTGTCACTTGTGCACATCAAAAAAGCAGTTTCTAATTTCTTTGAACAAGTTGAAAATGTTTTGTACATTCATGCAAATGATTATGTACAATTCTCTGATCCCTATAGGCCTACATTATCAATTGTATATCATATTGATCAAATTATAGTGGGTCTCATTTGAATAGTCATAGGCATTAGTTCATAACATAAGTCTTTAATTGCAAAATGGTTAAACAAGTTGTCATAATACGTCGTTGTGATGTGGATGAGAATTTGTGGCCCAATAGACAGGAACGTCAGAACGACAGCACTGCTTGTACAGTTTTCCCTAAGGAGATTGTCCTATGTTCACATTTTTACTTCTGTTTGTTTTTCTTTGGGGTATGCAGTGCTGTCTTTTCCTTTTTTGGGTGGCAATGACATCGTAAATGTGACTCTTATCCAGTCTCTTCCAATCAAACTCAGACATACACTAAGGTGTAACCTACAATTTACAATAATTGTCATCAAAACTTTAGCCATAGTTTACATCAGAACATCCCTCCAGAGTACACTGTTATATTGACAACATGACTAAGCAATATGACTGTCTTATCCATACATAATGACACAAGGACTTGAAATTCTGATGGCACTGACATGTTCATTGACACAGATATTTACTTTTGAGAGATGATCTAAGGATTTTGAGCAAGAGACTGGCTTTTGCAAGTAATCCATTATGTGTTTTCCTATTTGTACGAATTGTTTTGAGAAATGCACTTACTGTTTTGCAAATGTCGAAGATGATTCGAGAAATGTACCAAAGCGACTGACAAAAACTGTAAAGGCACCCTAAAAATTTTTTTTTACCTTAACATAACGTTTCTAATCTCATAACATGACAAACGGCACTTCTGCCATTGTCTGAGCAGCAATTTACATATTTACATGTATTCAGGGGACAGGCAGCTAGCGGATGGTGAGGAGATGTTTGCTGTATGAGAATTTTTTTTTTTTTAGAAACCACGTAACATCGCTTAGAGCACCTTTAACTTAGCGAGGCAGAAAATAATAAACTTGTATGGCCTACAATGATTTAATCATAGGCAATCCAGACATACAAAAGTGCATTTTTGCATCCAGTGGGTATAACTGTTACTGACATAGATGGTCATAATTAATTTTCATTCAGTCAAATTTAAATAATACTCCAGGTAGTCAAACTTAAGTTTTCAGGAAGTTGGTCTCAGTGGAATATCCACAGGCCTTATATTGTAGCAAGACAGGCGGAGGTGAAATGGACGCAGACTCTGGTGTCAGGCAGTGGGACTGTACAGATAGATTACATTTACATTTACATTTTAACATTCAGCAGACTTTTTTTTTATCCTAAGCGACTTTCAAAAAGGGGAAGAGACTTCCAAAAATGAGGTTACAATGGATCCCTCTAACTGCCTGTGTCCCAACTCAGAGCATCAGCATCTGCGCTTCAACCCCCTGCGGGGCTCCTGGGTGCTGGTGTCTGCACACCGCATGAAGAGACCGTGGAGCGGACAGGTGGATAAGCCTCCGGAAGATAATGTGCCGCGCCACGACCCCAGCAACCCCCTGTGTCCGCGGAGCACCAGAGCTAATGGACAGGTGAGGACTTTGAGACGAGCGCCTGCCCGTCACGCATCATCAGGCCAACATACACCTGCGGGCTTTTTTGTTTTGTTTGTGGCAAGTTGTGCTGTGTTGCCGCAATATTAACCTAGCTGTGTGGGCAGATTTATAGAAGGGCAAACTATCTATCCTACAAAGGTTTTTATCCTGAAACATGCATTTGCATTCAACAACTCAACAATGCCCTAAAAAGTTGCAGGTCAGCAGGTCTTTTCTTTATTTTGTGCTTATTCTTCTCCGAAACTTTCCTTTTGTTGTTTATCTGTGTACATTATTTATTTATTTAATGTTTTTTCTTTTTCTAGGGAAAACATGATAAACCGCTGAGCATTGCTTATGACTTGACTTTATGCAAACTTAATATGTTATTAAAGACACATTTTCCTGCCAAAGGCTTTGTGTGTGTGTGTGTGTGTGTGTGTGTGTGTGTGTGTGTGTGTGTGTGTGTGTGTGTATGGGCTTTGCCTTTGCCTTAAGTGAACACATTCTTACTTCCAAAAACTGATGTGTGGGCAGTAAGTGGTGAATTCACACTGCTAGACAGAGATGTGATGAGCTTTTTGTCTGCCACAGTGTCTGGGTATGATGGACACCTTCATAACTTCTCATTATCAATGTTCTCATAATAGCCCGTCTGACATGATGTTTTTTTTTTGTGCTTACCTTATCCGTCCTTTGCCGCTCGTTCCTCAACGTGAGGGGGCACCTGAGGGCTCGTTTAAGTGATGTTGCTCTCTCGTATTGATGTATCAGCGCACGGGATTGTGGGACAGTGCCGGGTGGTGATTGAGACAGGATGATTATCCTAACAGCCTTATCCATTTGGCCTGCCCGGACAGAAGCCACGAGACAATATCTGTAGTCTAAGCAGATTTTAAAGTACCAATTTAGCTTGTAAAATTGGCTCTGAGCGTCTCATAACCCAGATCGCTTAATGTGCTGGCGCTGGCAGGGCGGCCATTGAGAGTGATTGAAACTGACGGTCAGCGATATAATCTTTGCTTGAGCTGGAGCCGTGGGTGTATTTTGCTGTCCTTTGACATTAATGTGTCTTCCATTGCAGGTGAATCCTGATTATGACGGCACCTTTTTGTTTGAGAATGACTTTCCAGCTCTCCAGCCAGATGCCCCAGACCCTGGTAAGCTCTAGACATTTTTTCCCCCCTTTAGACGAGTGAGTCTGCAGGACGTTCTTCCAGTTTTGGGGGAAAGGGAGTTGTGCTGCCTCAGCTGTTAAGGGTCCAGGTCACCAACCATAGGAGGATGCAGGCTCAAGTCTTATGACTAATGTTTGGGGCAGAGGTGAAACCGCTTCTGCAGGGTTTATGGATTAAACGTTATATGCCTCTGGCACTGGTATAACCTCAACCCGCAAAAACTCATCTGCTTCAGGGCCGCTTTACATGTACCTCTTGACCAGCACTGTGATACCAGTGTAGTTTTGTGTTTGTGTGTGTGTGTGTGTGTGCGTGTGTGTGTGTGCGTGCGTGTGTATTAGGAGCACATTCCCCGCTAAATGACTCTTATCACACATGAGTTTTTCTTTTTTTCTTTTTTCAGGCTCTGACCATCACCCTCTGTTCCAAACCAAATCTGCCAGGGGCATCTGGTAAAATGGAACCTTATCTGCTGCTTTCAGCTCCACAGCTCAGCTATGGCTTTGATTGTTCATGTGCAAATCATTTAATGTTTCATATACAGCACAAAACCCAGTTACATAATAATCATTCCATTAAGTACAGCGTATGCTATAATCATTAGGCCCACTGTGTGACAGGAATTTGGTACTCTGTACTTACAATAACCTTACTAACAAGGATACAAGGAGGTTTATTTGTCACATACATAGACATACTAACGTAAAGCATGTAGTTTGGTGTTCAGCAAATTTCGTTTGGTGTTCAGCTGTTTCTGTGCAAATGTGAAGAAAGAAAGATCAAGAAATATTTTTCCTAAATAGCAAGAGAGAATATAACATAAGCCTAACCTAATGGAAATCTTAATGCCGACCCTCTTAACCTATTCTCATGCAATGGCAAAGTATGACTGGGCCCTCGCCTTGGTTACTCCACATATTGCTCTCAATCCATCGTGCAGTTGCACTGCAGGAGACGGTATTTGGTCTCCTGAGTCGTATATCTATTACCTAACGCTTTACGCTGAAGTCTTTCCAAGTGAGTAAGTCGTAGATATAGATGATGGATAAGCATTAAATCAGATGTGAAAATGGGTCATTCTGGCTGTTGCTGTGTTGTAGTGGACTTTAACTGCAATATAGGCATCCGTCAGACTATATTTATTTGTAATATGTGTTATTGTTAGGGACACGCTCACTGTCACTGCCGGTGACAGAAGAGTATAACTCTTGTGAACTTCCGTAATGTGATCTTTCAAGGTCACGGACACAGATCCACGGCAGATTGAAGTCTTTATAGTGTTCCTGTTTTACGGCTGTGGTGAGCGCAGCAGGGGAGGTGGCTCAAAGCTCACCCCATGCTGGTCCGAGCTCACAGGTTCATAAATGTGGTAAATCTCCAACTAAATGGAATCAAATGGCTTTAGAGGCAGTCCAAGATCCTCTCCTCTGCAGTTCCACTGAGCACCATTAGGAGGCGCTATTGGTCCATGTCAATTGTTTCACTGATTTTATAATAGGATGTGAAGTGAATTAAAGTGAATGCAGGCAAAGGCATTCATTTTAATAGTTGACACGTCTTCACAAAATAACAGAGCCATCACTTAGCTCGGGGGAAAAGCAAGTGAGAGAAGAGCTTCTATAACATTTTTTGGTATTGCTCCATAAAGTAGCTCAATCTTCTGGAGAAGCTTTTATGCTAATTGAACCTTGACCCCTGGACTCTCTGAGAAGATCATGGTGAGACGGTGGGCTTAAAAGAGCCTTTCTTTGAGGAGTGACACCTGATTTATGTGTCTGTGAGAAGACTGCGGATGAGCATGAAGGCATGTTAAACATCAGTGGATGGGGTGACAGGAGCCTGTCGGGGTTTTTCGGTACACCTGGCTAAAATCTTAATTTAGTGTTGAGGGACCGCCTGGATGGCATCTGGAATTTTGAAATAGGGAGAGGATATCTGTGTGTTGCTAAGGTCATTCTTACACACACACACACATACACACACACACACACACACATACACACACATACATCCTCTGTGATGGACAAAACCCGGCAGGCTTTGGGGAAGGAAATTTAACGAAGAACGCAACCTTTATTTTTGTCAATGTGAGTTGCTAGTTCTGTGAGCTCACTAAAGGTGAGGAAAGGGTAAACTGTGGAAGACTTAAACTTTGTTTCCATATAACCAAAATTGATATAAAAAAGACTTCTATATGTTTATCACCATATGGATGCAAAGGCGCGTCTGTTTGTTTGGGGGCGGTGTCTGTAGGTGGGTACAATGAAAGCCTTTGATGTGATGTACCACGTGATGTAATAGCACTAATTGTACACATCTGTAAAAAAGGACAATAAATAAACTGACTAACTAGAAACTACTGTAACTAACTAACTTACTAACTAACTAGCTAAGTAACTAATTAGCTAACTAACCAACTAACTTGCTAAAAAACTAGCTAACTAACTAACTAACCGACTGACTAACTAACTAGCTAACTAGCTAAGTTACTAACTAGCCTTGCTTGGTACAGAGACTCCACATTCACCTCCACCACACCACTTAACCTTCCCATCAGCCCTTCCAGAGTCACTCTGCTGTGATTCTCTGATGGCCTGGTGCCCTGATGCGGTGTACCTGTCTGCTCAGGCATCCAGCCTCAGGGTGGATCGCAGCCCCAGCGAACCTCCACAGGGCCTCCTTGCATTTGCCATTCTCTTAAATGCGCAGGCCTCGGCACAAATAAGGCATGAAATGAGAGTGTGCAGCCCTATCAAAGCAGAGCTTCTCTCTGTCACTCCTCAAGGGCTTGTCCAGAAACTACACAGAAAGGGAGGGACATGAGGAGATGATTCATCTATGCATGACTTTGTCTGGTCCTCTCCCCCCTACCCATTTCTCTCTCCCTCCCTCCCTCTCTCTCTCCCTTTCACCCTCTCCATCTCTTCTCCTTCTGTCTCTCTCCTTCTCCCTTCTGCTCTCTCTCCCTCCCTCACTCTCTCTCTCTCTCTCTCCCTCACTCTCTCTGTCTCTCTCTCTCTCTCTCCTCCACTCAGTGGAGTAGTGGAGGCTGCTACCGTGTAAGTCAGTCAGTGAGGCAGTGATGTTAAATACATGAGGATGTTGCAAAGCCTGATCCAGGATAAGCTCTAGGCATGGAGGAATCTTTCCGAGCTGTCTGGGGTGGATGGGGGATTTCTTTTCTTGTTCTCCTCTCTCATCTGTTAGGAGTGTGTATGAAGGTTGCACAGGCGCTGCTGCGATGTGTGCTGCTCTCTCCCGGGAAACCGATTTGGTGTTATTCGTCTTCAGATGAACGCTCCAGCGCACTCTCTCCTTCCGTCTCCTCCGTTTTCCATTTCTCTTAGCCGTCTACGAGCTTCATTTTCCATGTTCCTCTTCCTCTCCCTCTCTCTCTCTCTCTCTCTCTCTCTCTCTCTCTTTCTAGCACTCCGCCTCCTCTGTCCTTAGAGTCAGTGGTAGTTGTATAATAAATTTGCTGTTACCAGCAAACAGCTCATGGTATTTCAGAAGACATTCTGTTGGAGAGAGGCCTGTCTGACAGAGTGTTTCTGGAAAGCTGTTTGTATTTTCAGTAAATGAATGATGTTTAATGATGCTAACTGCTGATACCTGTGTGCCGTCTGATTGGTCCACAGTAAGGTCATGTGCTTCCACCCGTGGTCTGATGTCACACTTCCTCTGATGAAGCCGGAAGAAATCCGCATGGTGGTGGACAAGTGGGTGGAGCTAATCGAGGAGCTTGGCCCCTCCTACCCCTGGGTGCAGGTACTCATATGACACTCCTGACCTACCAGATTTCTCTCCTGACTGTCCAGTCTGCACTTTCATACCTGACCAACCAGATCCCTTTCATATTTGACCTACCAGATCCCTGTTATATCTGACCTACCAGACCCCTTTCATACCTGACCTACCAGACCCCTTTTATATCTGACCTAAGTATCTGGTATCAGATATTTAGTATCTGACTGACCTACCAGATTCTTTTCATACCTGACCTACTATATCCCTTTCACACCTGACCTACTGTAACAGATATTTGACCTACCTGATCCCTTTCATATCTGACCTAGCTGACACCTTGTAGTAGGACTATCTGGTATCATCACTGGGAATTGAAGTTAGTCCATACTATAAACCAATGCCATATTTCTCACTGTAGCATCACAGCTCAGCTCATGAACAAAACACAAGTTCTCTTGGAATAGATTTAGAATAGCGTGGACTTAGAATACCCAGTCTATTGCCCCTCTGAAGCTCTCCCACATTGTGTAACCCACCCCCCCCCCCCCCCCTTCGGCATGCAAATCTCCTGACACAGCTGAAAGCTGAGACTATCCCGCCGCGTGGCTTCTACTGCCGTCGGTTTGCTCCTGCTCTGCCTTATCACTGCTAATTGGATCATTTGGGACCCTGGTCCTCCTCGTCGCCTCTCCTCTGAATCGATCAGCGGGTGATGGGGCTCTCTGTGTCCCACAGCGCATTAGGAACTCTTTATGGGGGCGCAGATGGACTTCAAAGGGCAACCATGCAAAGTGATGACTGGAAGCTGGAGGTGGACTGTCACTGTGCAAACTCTTAAGAGACAGAGAGGGAGAGAGGAGGAGGAGTTGGTGTGTGTGTGTGTGTGTGTGTGTGGTATGTGTGTTTGTGTTGCATTAGCATTGCTACAGATCCCACCGTTTCATGCGTGATAATGATCAGGCTGTTAGCTGGGGACAGATAGACGTCACAGAATCTCAGTAGCCGCACAATATCTTTGTCAGTAGCTGACTGATTTGTTAAGGTGTTGGTCAATATTTGATTAATTAGTCATGCTGTCATCTTGCAAAACCTTCAACATTAGTTTAGGGGTTGTGGACACACACACACACACACACACACACACACACACACACACACACACACACACACACACACACACACACACAGGAACACACACACACACACACACACATACACACACACACACACACACTGAATCATCCCATATTAAAATGTATCGTCTCTGAGTCATAGTAGTCCATGTATCTAGATACAGAACTATTGGATCATCTTCGAAGGAAGAGATGCACAGCCTAATTAATTGAGAGAGAGAGAGAGAGAGAGAGAGAGAGAGAGAGAGAGAGAGAGAGAGAGAGAGAGAGAGAGAGAGAGAGAGAGATAGACTTGGCTTAGTCATCTGTTGTTATTTATCAATAAATCCTGCAGTCCCGTGGTGTGCTCTTAGGGCAGACATCTTAGCGTGGTCGGCCGAGTGTTTCAGCCCCGGAATACAGATGAGGTGAGCTCCAGACCTCAAGCTTAAAGGGCCTGTCTTCCATGCACACACACACACACACACACACATCTTGCTCCAGACTGCAAGCCTAAAGGGTCTTTGCACACACACACTCTTCTCCGCTAACGACTCAAGCGTCTCCTGCAGTGTTAGGTCACGGCTTGTTCCTCTGCGCATAAACTTGGCGCTTCACGCTCCTTGGCAAAAATCTGTTTAACACATCAGAGCGTCACATCACCCCCCACCCCCACACACACACACACACACACACACACACGCTGACTCTGAGATTTACAGACCCTGATGAGCAGTGCCTTTAAACAAGTCAATATTTATCAAGCGAGGTAGTGAAGGGCAAATCCTGTGCAAAGCCTTTGATGTGGCCTGTGGGGGAGAGGGAGAGAAGAGGCCTTTAAAGCACACAGACAGGAGACTTCCTCGCCCCAGAGTGCCACTCCACATCTTTATTTGGGTGCCTTTCCGCCGTGTGTTGTACGTGTGTGTGTGTGTGTGTGTGTGTGTGTGTGTGTGTGTGTGTGTGTGTGTGTGTGTGTGTGTGTGTGTGTATTGTGTGTTTGTGTGTGTGTTTGTGTGTCTCTTTCTGTGTGTGTGTGTGTGTGTAATGATTAGAACATATCTATCTTGTGTAATGATTTTTCTAAAATTCTAATCATTTTGGAAGTATGGAGGTATATAGTTTTGGAGGTATAATTTGATGTTTTGGTTGTACTGTTCAACCTGAACAGAACAGTCCTGCTTTGCCTATAGTTGTGTTTGAATTCTGTAGACGCCATGTGTTCTCTGTGCCTCGTTGTTTCCCTGGACATATGGCGGTGTGAGAGAGTGGTCCTCCGTCTGTCTGTGTTAGTGTGTATTTGCTAGTGTATGTGTGTCTGTGTCGCAGGGAATATCTGCCAAGGTTTCCCTCTGTGGGTAAACTTTAGTTCTTTCTCTTCTCTCTTTCCTTCCTTCCTGTTCTCTCACTCTCTCTCTCTCTCTTCCCTTATTTCCTCTCCTCCCCTCTCACTCTCTCTCTCTCTTCTCTCCTCAGATATTTGAGAATAAAGGAGCGACGATGGGCTGCTCCAACCCACATCCCCACTGTCAGGTATGTCTGGCTGCTCTGCACACACACACACACACACACACACACACACACACACACACACACACACACACACACACACACACACACACAGACATACATTCACACACACACACACACACACACACACACACACACACACACACACACACACACACACACACAGACATACATTCACACACACACACAGACATACATTCACACACACACACACACACACAGACTCATCCTAGGTGCCGCTTTTTCTCTATCCAGCCCAATTAGTGTGGCAGCCTGCTGGTTCACTCCAGCAGAGGAGACCTGGAAGCACTCGTTTTCTCTCTCTCTCTTTCCCTCCCTGCTTCCCTTCTTCCGTTTTTAGAAGGGGAGCGACATGTCCCTGCGCGGCGGTGTGTGGTGGCCATCTGGAGAGCACCTTTAATGGGGTTTAACTGTCACACTTTTCAGGGGATCTGAGCAGAGGGGAGCGCTAATGTGAGCGGGAGCTTAACGACTCCGCCGACACCAATTACAGAGTAGGGAAGAGAAGCAGGCAGGTACGAAGGCAGGTAGGTAGGCAGGCAGGCAGACAGGTAGGCAGATATGCAGGTAGGCAGGCAGACAGACAGGTAGGCAGATATGCAGGTAGGCAGACAGACAGCAAGAGAGGCAGGTAGGCAGACAGACAGGTAGGCAGATACGCATGTAGGCAGACAGACAGACGGATAGGCAGGTAGGTAGTTATTTTGCTCTTTTCTCTCCTCTCTGTTTCTCACTCACTTTTAGTCAGGTAATCAGTCAAGTTTAAGGCTCAGGACAGAAGACAGAAGATACAGTACAGACAGCACAGACAGCACAGACAGTACAGACAGCACAACATGCACAGCCCATACAAGACATGTACACAGACAGTACAACATACACAGTCCATGCAAGACATGAAGACAGTACAACATACACAGCCCATGCAAGACATGAAGACAGTACAACATACACATATACAGAAAAGTCTGGAGCCCTATAGTTCAATAAGTAAGTGAGAAAAATAAAATAGATAAATAAAACAAAAGTTATGGTGCCTTAAAACAGACTCTGACTCACACATACACACACAAACCCTGGTGGCAGCACAACTCCTCTTCCTTACACACTCTCTCTCTCTCTCAATGTGAGCATTGTTTTAGAAGCTGCACAAGCAAATTTCATTGTATGGTACTATTGCACAATGATGATTAAAGTATATTCTATTCTATCTCTCTTTCCTGTAATTATATGTATATATATATATATATATATATAAGTATATATACTTTTTTGATCCCGTGAGGGAAATTTGGTCTCTGCATTTAACCCAATCGGTGAATTAGTGAAACACAAACAGCACACAGTGTACACACAGTGAGGTGAAGCACACACTAATCCCGGCGCAGTGAGCTGCCTGCTACAACGGCAGCGCTCGGGGAGCAGTGAGGGGTTAGGTGCCTTGCTCAAGGGCACTTCAGCCGTGGCCCACTGGTCGGGGCTCGAACCGGCAACCCTCCGGTTACAAGTCCAGAGTGCTAACCAGTGGGCCACGGCTGACCCATGTTATGGACTGTCTTTCACACCAGAACTATCTTCCCTTGTCTCCCGGCTTTTCAGTGTAGTGTGTGTGTGTGTGTGTGTGTGTGTGTGTGTGTGTGTGTGTGTGTGTGTGTGTGTGTGTGTGTGTAAGATAAAGATAGAGAGTGAGTATGTGTAAGGAAGTAGAGTTATTCTGGTGCAGGGTTTGTGTGTGTGTGTGTGTGTGTGTGTGTGTGTGTGTGTGTGTGTGTGTGTGTGTGTGTGTGTGTGTGTGTGTGTGTGTGTGTGTGTGTGTGAGCGAGAGATGTATGTGTAAGCAGGTTGCTTTAGTAGGGAAGCTGCCACCAGAGTACCAGGCTCTGCTGCTGGAAGATCCTCTGTGTGCAGGGGCTCTCGAGAGC
>NC_055969.1:23508880-23543880 GCF_018492685.1 Alosa sapidissima
GTGTGTGTTTGGGGGGCTGCGAATGAGGGAGAAAAAGAGACATACCGAGTGAGAGAATGATAGAAAGAGAATGAAGGAGAGACAGAGTAGAGAGAGAGAGAGAAACTAAATGATGAATAAATACTGAATAAAGTATTAGATACTAAATACTGAATAAAAGTCCAGCCGATGTAAAGAGACGAGCTCGGGGGAGAGAGTGTTGGACAGAATGAGATGGAGATAAAGTGAAGGAAAGAGATTGGGAGGTAGCTGTGGATGCTAGAAGCTAATGAAAGCTGATTAGAGCGAGAGATGGAGAAAGAGAGTGAGACAGAGATTGAGAGAGCGAGAGAGAGATGGAGACAGACATGTGCTTGGCAGGTTAATAGGAATAGCTTCTCAGGCTCCTGCCTCAGGTAGACCCCAAGAACCCAAAATGGCAGCATTGCTTCAGTCTCACAGACGTTATCGCTTTGTTTCATTCACCCTACTGCTGCTTATAGCTCTGGAATGTTTACCCAGCCATATGTAGAAATATGCATCATGTGAAAACTGTGGGTACAGAGAGAGGTGTTGTTAATGTGCAGTGTGAAGGGGAGGAGGAGTGTGTGGTGGAGGTCCCTGTCCAAGCCGTGTCTGGCGTCTGACGTCTGCACCTGAGGCACCAGCACATGGAGCGTGACGCCACCTCGATTAGTTTCCCTCCGCCACTCCAGACGCCTCCTCTCTCAATCCTGACATTCAAATCAGCCTCCGGAGAAGAGGAGGGAGAGAGGGAAGGAGGGAGCAAGGGAGGGAGCGAGGAGAGGAGGAGAGAGGGAAGAAGGGAGCGAGGAGAGGGGAAGGAGAGAGGGAAGGAGGGAGCAAGGGAGAGGAGAAGGAGAGAGGGAAGGAGGGAATGAGGAGAAGGAGAGAGGGAAGGAGGGAGCGAGGAGTGGAGAGAGGGAAGGAGGGAACAAGGAGAGGAGAAGGAGAGAGGGAAGAAGGGAATGAGGAGAAGGAGAGAGGGAGGGAAGGAGGGAGCGAGGAGAAGAGAAAGAGAGAGGGAAGGAGGAGAGGAGTGGCAAAGGAAGGAGTGAGGGAGGAGCGGAGCCGACCAGAGAGGAGAAGGGAGCGCGGGTGGAGAGGAGAAGGGAGCGCGGGGAGCGCGGGTGGAGAGGAGAAGGGAGCGCGGGTGGAGAGGAGAAGGGAGCGCGGGTGGAGAGGAGAAGGGAGCGTGGGGAGCGCGGGTGGAGAGGAGAAGGGAGCGCGGGTGGAGAAGAGAAGGGAGCGTGGGGAGCGCGGGTGGAGAGGAGAAGGGAGCGCGGGTGGAGAGGAGAAGGGAGCGCGGGTGGAGAGGAGAAGGGAGCGCGGGGAGCGCGGGTGGAGAGGAGAAGGGAGCGCGGGTGGAGAGGAGAAGGGAGCGCGGGTGGAGAGGAGAAGGGAGCGTGGGGAGCGCGGGTGGAGAGGAGAAGGGAGCGCGGGGAGTGCGGGTGGAGAGGAGAAGGGAGCGCGGGTGGAGAGGAGAAGGGAGCGCGGGTGGAGAGGAGAAGGGAGCGTGGGTGGAGTGTGGGTGGAGAGGAGAAGGGAGCGCGGGGAGCGCGGGTGGAGAGGAGAAGGGAGCGCGGGTGGAGTGTGGGCGCCCCAGTCTGTGCCTGCCCTTCCTCCAGCTCCCTTTATTGTGGGTAGCGGCAGAAACCCAAGCTCTCTGAGGCTGCAGGAGCAGCCCTGCACTTCTTCTTTCTGGCCTGCTGTAGATTAGCTTTAAAAATAGAGCTGGGGGTTGAGGTGTGTGTGTGTGTGTGTCTGTGTGTGTGTTTGTGTGTGTGTGTGTCTGTGTGTGTGTGTGTGTGTGTGTGTGTATGTGTGTGTGTGTGTGTGTGTGTCTGTGTGTGTGAATCCGGGCCACTCAAGAAGAGAGTAAGAAGTGTGGCTACGCAATTCCATTTTTTAGGTAATTGATTGAATTTTCTGTCAGTGTCAGATGGTGAAGGAGGCTTGAGGGGGTGGTAGTGGATGCAGCTGAACTCTGTTTTTTAATCGGAAGTGCACAGGCTTGATGTTTAATGCATAAGCACAGACTGTCTCCCTCTTGTCCGTCCCCCTGTTGAAAAGCTGTGGGCAGGAGAGGTGCTTAGCCTCGTGAACTTCTCTTCAGCGGCATGATGCATCTGTGAGGCAAGTGGACTGCCTGTGCAGGGTCGTAATTAAGCACTTATTGTGTTGGCGGGATACGGTAATGGGATTGCGATGACTTTTCAGATGCCTGCTCCTTCGCCACGGTGCAGCGCGATTGCCAGCGGAAGTCATCTCCGAAGGTTATATTTTTAGTTTTAGTTATTTTTCCCCATGACAGCGAGGCTCTGGCTTGTGTGTGTGTGTGTGTGTGTGTGTGTGTGTGTGTGCATGTGCTTCATAGGCTCCAGTTAATTGGCCTATTATTGGTGGGCCACAGGTGCTCTGTACCGATGGCTTTGAAGCACGATCGGAGCCGAGGAGTGGGAAAAATAGCATCAAATGTACCTTTTGGGCAAGTCCAGCTGTGCTCGCCTGGTCGGCCGGTGATTCATGCGTCTTCAAAAAAGCGCGGCGCATTACTGTTCGATTCAAGCATGTGTAATTCATCTGCTTTGAATGAGATCGTTAGGTAGACATCGCACGGCGAGTGCAGTAAAGCCTCTGATATGCGAGAGTGGTGTAAGACATGAACCATGAGTAATGGTGTGTTTCTTTTGGTAATCTTTCATTTCAGGCAAATCCAGAGTGCGCTCAGACGTCTTGGCACACGGCCTTCAAAAGCAGCGTAAACAGGCGCAAACAAAGCCGCACTGGCTTCCAGATGTTTGTCGGGGGGAAGGAAGGAATTGGAATCATTGCTCAGGCACTTTAAACTTGGACCTTGATTTCTCAAGTGTTATTTAATTTTTATTGTGGTATTAAAAAAGACGGGTGAGGGAACAGAGTGCAGTCTCGCCATGGCTCGCCAAGTTCCCCCAGAATGGAACTCTGGTGGCTGGATTGAGTTTGCCGTGTAAAGCGATATTCCCGGCTGTCCTCCCCCCTGATGTTTTCACCATCGCTGGCTCCTTTTCAGCTGGATTCACTCCGATGACAGGATTTCCGTCTCGTCTCACTCCACGATTCACGATTACTCCCAGAAAAAATAACACAAAGTGCAAAGTTTCCCCACTTCACCATTTGGTATTATTCTGCAGCGCAGCTTTGTGATATTTAATATGGAAAACGAGCTGTGAGAGATTCATGTGATTTCTCTATTTGGAGCCTTCGTTCTTTTTTTTTTCAAAAACCTCCCTAAATTACTGGAAAATTCTCTTAAGACAGTTTGCCCTCTGAAACAAACCAAAAGGAATTAATGGTGGGAAAAATGTGGATACAGGAAAGAGGTGAAAAAGGCCACGTCAGAAGATATGAAATCAGGAAACTGATACACTTTCTCTGTCTGCTCGTCCCATTCCCAGTGCAGCGATTGTGTGCTAGATAGCGATCCACCTGTTAGGTTGCTTCCAGACGACCTCTAACAATTTCCCCAAACACTCACTCTTCTGGGACTCTAATAATCCCCAACACACACACACACACACACACACACATACACTCAGTCACCCCTGGATCTCCCCAGTCCTACAGTTCTGAACACATGTGTGGTGGGAGGCTTTTCAGAGTTAATGCCAGAGAGAGAGGGAGAACAAGAGAGAGAGGGAGAGAGTGAGAGAGGGCGAGAGAGAGAGAGAATGCGAGAGAGTGAAAGCGACAGAGAGAGAGAGAGAATGCGACAGAGAGAGAGAGAGAGAGCAAGAGAGAGAAAGGGGGACCACAAGAGAGAGAGGGAGAGTGCGAGCAAGCTAGAGAGGGAGAGAGGGCGAGAGAGAGAGAGAGAGTGTGAGAGAGCAAGAGAGAGAGCAAGAGAGAGAGCGAGAGAGAGAAAGAGATCAGAACAGCAGAGGCGGCCGTTGCAGCCGTGGCTTCCTGTCGATGGCCATGCGTGGAGCTAACTCTCCAGATCCGACGTCTCTATTAATCTCCACGCTTCACAGTGCCCACCTGCCCGCTCCCACTGAACAGCTCCATTATTAATAAGCCAACGCTCATGCTAACACCAGCACCGAGCAGCTCCATTATTAATACGCCAACGCTCATGCTAACACCAGCGGCCGCATGAATAACCTCTCTCTTTACACAAGCTCATTGACTTTGATAAAACAGTCATTTTTCTCCTAATTAACAGCAGAGGAGCTTTCTCCCTCTCTCTCTCTCTCTCTCTCTCTCTCCCTCTCTCTCTCTCCCTCTCTCTCTTTCTTTCTCTCTCTCCCTCTCTCTCTCTTCTTCTTCGTCTTCATCTCCTTATTCATCTGCCCTGCATCACGTTTAAAAGGCCAGCTGGGAGAACCACCATTAGGTAGGTCATGAGATGTAGCTCGGGCGGTCGGGGGTGTGTGGTTGGGGAACGCGTGGTTGGGGAACGCCTTGCCCGTCACTTGTGTTTACCGGCACACCGAAGACACAGACGGCTACTACGGCACATCAAGCCCACATCCCCCCCCCCCCCCCCCCCATGTGGGCCGCCTGAGGGCCGAGCGGTAAATGTGTGCAGCTAAATGAACGCTTTGGCCTCAAAGATGGATTTCCATTGGCTTAGACTGTCGTCGTGATGGACGAGCGAGAGTTGCCGGGGAAGCTGGATGAGGGCCGGGGGGGGGAGGGGGGGGGGGCCTTTCTCGACTCCCCCACACAGCTTGCAGTAAGCAGCTCGCTCAGTGCTGGGCCTCGGAGAGTGCGCCAACTCCTCTTTTCTTCATCTCTGTGTGACGGCGAGGAACTGTCATGGGTGAAACCTCCCCCCCAAAACACTGATCTATCGCACGCCATGACCTGCGTAACTCTTCTACTGACACGTATTATTGAGATGATCGCGACCGCTTTGACAGGTTGGCACTTTCCCCATGTGCAGTTTTCATAACTTTTCTTTGCTGGCCAGATACTGGGAGAAATTGGACACAGTACTGAGAAGCTGATGCATTCCTCTACGGCAATCAACTGCTCCCTCCTTTCTTTTACAGCCTATCAAAGACTAAAAAGACTGCAAAATACAGGACACTGGCCATGCAGTCCTTGTTTTGTTGGCAGGTGCTTTGGCTTGGACACTGGGGGCGCGGACTGACCGCAGACGTTTGGTAGCAGGCCATGGCATTGATCTGCGGAGCCCTCTCTCGTCCAGGTTGTCGTTCTCACTGAGCGTGTGCGTGACCAGTGCTGTCCCAGCTGGTGACGCCGTTGATTTGTGCGGAGGAGCGGCTCGCATCTGTGCTGCTTAATTGCCTCCGTCTTGGCCCGAAGCTTCCTCTGTGCGACACGACGCCTCCTCCGGATACACAAATCTGCCACCGCGCAGTAACTCACCAGAGCTTCTGTCCCGCGCGGTGAAATATGTCCCCGTCCTCCTACTCCTCGCTCCGTCTTCATCTGTCATCCGTAGTCAGGAGGCGAGAGAGCGAGAGAGAGCGTCGCAGCGTCCAGCCCAGCGGTCCAGTCCAGTCCTGCAGGGGAAGTGTTCATTCATTCTGAACCTTTTCTTCACTCCCCCTCCCTCTTAATCTCTCTTTTTCTGGCTTTGAGATAATCCCAGAAGCCGTTTAGCCTCCGACGGTCGGCTATCCCCCGCAGACGTGCCGGTGAGGTCGGGGAATGCTGGATGCGGGGGCCGGTGTGTGTACGCCCATGGCGGAAACTTTGTAAACATATGTTGTCATTTTCCATTCAGTCACAGATTGAAGGGATTTTAGGTGTTCCGTGGCGCTCCGTGGCGTTCCATGGCGTTCCGTGACGCTCCGTGGCACTGGCTGCATCCTCCCGACCGTGCCCGGCCATCTCTCAAGCTTATCAGCTCCCTTATGCTCTGTAAATATTGAGCCAACACCCATGGTATTTTAGCGATAACACACACACACACATACACACACACACACACACACATACACACAAACAGATGTCGTTTGTACAGTTCCCATAGCTCACCTTCCCAGATGTACAGCTAGAATACAGAAAGAAAAAAATCATATTACTGTATATACTTTCTTACTTTCTCATCCCCACCACCTCATAACTCTACAGCTCAGTGGGATACTGGGACACATATATTAAAAAAAAACAACCAGATGCTACTTTACGCAACACTCTCGGCCCGTCAGCGAGATGGCTCTTGTTAGCCAGCCATGGTAGCGGCCTGGAAGGAAACCCGGTTTGAAAGCCTCAGTCCGCACACTGAGATCGGTTACTGTAGCGACCACAACAGAGAGGAAAGGGCCCCTTTTTTTGTATTTGTGTATTTTTAGTCTTACACTGATCTCTGTCCAAGACCCCCTTTTTTCTTTCTTTCTTTCTTTTTCTCTTTTTCTCCTTTTCTCTCTTTCTTTGAGCTCGTTGCTGCTCTTCATCCTGGACTCAGGTGAAGGCGGTTTTGATGCTGGTTGCCAGGCTTTCTCCCAGCAGGGAGGAGAGGCACTGATTCCTCTTCATCACAAAGCACACAGATCCAACCCACAGGCCCCACAACCCCCAACCCACACAAACACACACACCCCACACACAGCCCCCCAAGCAACCGCTCTCCTGCCCCCGCGACTCCTGGATGCTGATCAAGATGCCGCTTCGCCAAGGATCCTCTGGCTGTCGTCCCTGAGCCCGGCAGAGCCTCCTCCTCCTGCTGTTGCTGTCGCCACCGCCGCCACCGCCAAGCACTGCTACTGCTACTGCTGTCGCTGCACAGAAACAAGGGAGGAAAAGTTCAGTTTCGAAAAAGTAAAAGTTAGCAACAGACGTCAGCAGCACTTTGCTTTTGAAAAGCCAAGTGTGTTTGTGTGTGTGTGTGTGTGTGTGATGAGCATATGTCTGTGTTTTGTGCAGTGCCCTTGAATGCTGACACGTGCTTATTAAGCCAAATGAATGGGAGGAGAAGAGCTCTGAGGAGATGGCTGGTGTCTGCTTCACATCTGTTCTGACATGTGCATACATATGCGAGCGGGCGGGGGGGGGGGGGATTTCAGAGTGGGGGACAGCAGAGGTGGCAGAGGATGACCAGAGGTATTTATAGCGCTGGGCTGGAAGGAGAGGAGAGGAGACGAGAGGAGAGGGGGAGAGGAGACTGAGGAGAGGAGAGGAGAGGTGGAGAGGAGGGGAGAGGAGAGGAGAGGACAAGGAAGGGAGAGGAAAGGAGAGCAGAGGAGGGTGTCATTATTTGTGAGAGGAGACAGCGATGACGTCTCTCATCCACAGGGGATTACAGAAGAGGCCGCCTGCTTTTCTCCTCATCTCCTCTCCTCTCTCTCTCCTCGCTCTCTCCTCTCCTCTCTCTTTTTCATGCTTCTATCTCTCCATCCCCCCCCCCCCCCCTCTCATGGGCTCCTGGATGACATTCTCAGGGCATGAAGGCAAAGCGCTGATAAAATATCTCCTAAAAATGTCCCCACTCCATGGGGCTTCCATATCAAAAACTTCTGTTAAATGGAAATGTACTCTTTTCTCTCTCTCTTCTCTCTTCCTCTGTCTCTCTTTGACTTCCTTCTCTCTTTTTTTCTCTCTGTTCTCTCTCTCCCTCTCTGTCCTCCCTTCTCCCTCTATCTGTCTCTCTTTGACTTCCCTTTCTCTTTTTTTCTCTCTCTGTTCTCTCTCTCCCTCTCTATCCTCCCTGACCTTTCTCCATCTCTCCCTCTCCGTCTCTCTCTCTCTCTCTCTCTCTCCACCGCCCTCACTCCCTCCCTCCTTTTCGGTGAGGTGAGCCCCGTGTCCACTGAAAGCTGTTATTTTGATGTTAATATGCCATCTTGGCATCATATGGGAATGGGAACTGATCTGGGAATCTTAATCTGGGAAAGGTGGTCCATCATTCCACCACCATGTGCCCTTGGGAATAACAGTGGCGGCAGGCTTCTGTCATGCATCTGTGAATAGGGGCCGGAAGATTCCTATCTTAGGGAAGGACAAGGGAAAGCTCTCTTCCTTCCCTGTGTGGATTAAAAGCCTTTTGCCCCAATGATGCCCCTCAGGATTGTTAGATGTGCCTTTTAACACCCCAAGTGGTTGGAATTACTTTAAGTCTTTTAATGGTGATCTGATTTGAGAAACTTAACTTTGTTACTGCATCTGCAGAAGATGGATGTTGTCTCTTGCCTGGTTGCCCAGGGATACCTAGTTGCTATGTTAGCTGCAGGAAACTGTGAAATAACCTTAAACGGTTTAAATGGCACAGTGCCATTTGCATGAAATGATCGTTATGTGGATGATATTACAGTTGTCTCAATTTATTTACAGAAATTACATTTCGAAAAAGCTGTAGGCACTCAGAATACCGTTGCAGCCTGGCTTCTCACCCCCCAAATACATAAGTTAAAGTTTTAAAAGTCTCTTTTTTCTCTTTTTCCACCCCTACTCCCTCTCTCTCTCTCGTTCTATCTTTCTATCTTTCTCTCCCTCCCTCCGTCCCTCTGCAGGTGTGGGCCAGTAACTTCCTGCCTAACGAGCCGGGATTGGCCGACGGCTGTCAGAGGGACTTCCTGCGGAAGCACGGTGAGCCCATGCTGGTGCAGTACGCCCGCCAGGAGGCCCAGAGAAAGGTAACAGGTCAAAGGTCACGCTGGAACGCAGTGCCGGTCTCTGGTGTAGAATGCGATGGGGGTCATTGTGGATGGGTGAAGAGTGTAAAATGGCTTAGAACATGACCTAGCCAAACATAATCAAAGATAGGAACTCTCCGTTTTATAAATATTGATACGAGGATTCATTAAAGAATTGTGGCTGTAAAGGCCTGTGAATGTTGTTGCATGTACCAAAGTGTAAGATGCAAAACACAGTGAAATAGTGAAACATCCTTTAAACTGAATGTATCAGATGGGGTCCCAGAGTTAGGAAATGGGAAGTGATGTCACGAGGTACAGTCCCCAGGAGAGCTTCTATCAGGGATAAACCGCACCACTTCCTCTGGTGTTCAACAGACTCACATTTGTTGAGATATCTGATTATTGATAGCAACAGGCTCCCAGACTCACACTTACACACACACTCACACACACACACACACTCACGCACATGCACATGCACATGCACACACACACGCACAAGCTCACTCACACACACACTCACACTCACATACACACACACTGGTGATGTGCAGTGCTAGAGAAACTTTCACTCGAGAATGACTAGACACACTGGCACGTACGTGTGAATGTCCACCTATTCACAGGTTTGGGTCCACGGGAGATGGATGACCTTTAGAGTCTGATAAAGCACTTCACAGACAGTGATCACAGAGAAGACAGTGTTACTAGTACTGTAACTGCACTGGACACGACCCCCAGAATACCAAGCAAGCAGCATCAGGCAGGACACGCAAGACGCGCAAGTTTCATTGCTTTCATTAGCCTGTCTATGCAGCTCATTGTTCATAAGCATGAGACACGCAAGTTTCACTGCTTTCATTAGCATGAGACACGCAAGTTTCACTGCTTCCATTAGCATGAGACACGCAAGTTTCACTGCTTCCATTAGCACGAGACACGCAAGTTTCACTGCTTCCATTAGCATGTCTATGCAGCTCATTGTCCATATGAGACATGCAAGTTTCACTGCTTTCATTAGCCTGTCTATGCAGCTCATTGTCCATAAGCATGAGAAACGCAGTCTGAAAAGTCACAAACTCCAATTCCCAGCTGCCACCACTGTGCCCTTGAGCAGGACCCACAAGACCCCAAGCTGCTCCAGTGAACTTGATCTGTGAGTCGCTTTGGATTAAATAAAGATCAGATACGATACAGATAAAGATAGAGACCTGTGAGGCCCATACAGTGTTGAGTAGAGACGTCCCACATTTCACACACACACACACACACACACACACACACACACACACACATACACACACACAGCCCATGCACTGTTGAGTAGTGACGTCGCACATTTCACTGGTATCATTACCATCTCATATTCTGACTGGTCCAAAATGACCAGTTGCATTCTGACTGTTGCTAGCTGCTAGTCTGTTCCTCCGCTGCTCAGGAAGCTCGTGGTGAACGTTACGTTTGATCGCTGAACACCACCATCGTTCGTTCGTTCGCCCGCCCGTGACCCCCACTGACCCCCGCTGCTCTCGACACACACTCCAGCTCTGTGAACGCCAGTCCCTCTCCTCGTGATGTCACTCACGCAGCGCTGCTATTAGCGCTGGACGTCCCTGTGGCATTGAGTGTGTTGACCGAGTGCCAGCCTCGCTCCCTTAATACATGAGGTCGCTGTCATCAGCCAGAGAGATAAGCGCTTGTCCTTGTCCACCCTGTCGGCGGCGCTGGCTGGACATGTTTGCAGAGCGGATGATGGTGTCTTCTCTGCTTGGCCTGAATGGTTCGCTCTAACACCTCACAGATTTCTCCTGAGGGGGAGATGTGTTTGTTGATGTGTGTGGGTCATGTGTCTTAGGATGTGTGAGAGGCGTGTGTGTGTGTGTGTGTGTGTGTGTGTGTGTGTGTGTGTGTGTGTGTGTGTGTGTGTGCATTGACGTTTTTATGAGGGGCAGGTGGGTGTATGTGTATTTGTGTTTGTTGGCAGGGGGCAGGTGGGTGTATGTGTAGTTGTGTTTGTTGGCAGGGGGCAGCCTTATCGCTGTCCTCCCACGGCTCTGTTGAGATGGACTGCTGTGGACAGAGGTGGTTTACCGGCACTCTGTGTGCTCTCCGTAATGTGGCCCACCGCACATCCACCCAGCGGGAGCTCTGACGATGAGGGGGAGTCTGCCCAACACACAGCACCGAGCACAGCAGAGCAACGCAGAAGAGAGTCTTACTGGCTCTTCGCCCTGGTTGTTTTCCACCACACATTTGTGGAGAAAGTGAGGCAACCGGAAAACCAGGCCATTATCATAATGGGCAGAAATGGCTTTAAACTCTGTTAAATCTCTTGGAAGAGAACAGACAGAAAAGTCTGCTCATTGGTATGTAAAACAACAGCTTTGTCACATAAAAATGGGGAGAGAACAAAAAAAAAAAGAAATGTTTTCCACGGCCGTCGTCTCGCTGCAAGCCAAAAGAACTGGTTTGTTAAACTTGAGTTTGGGATGAAATAGCCGGGTTCTTGCGAGCGAGTCATTTGGAAGTCTTGGAGGAGTTTGAAAGACTTGCAGGTGTTGCCGTGAGTCTGTATTGAAATCAGACGAGAGACACACAGGGGTAGTGAGCTGAGGCTCACCTGATGGCCAGGTGTGCTCATGGGAAACATTTTGAATGCTTTTGAGTTACATCTATCAGGCTATCTGTAGCAGTACAACACTTTCACAAATCTGTGAGTGAGTATATTTATTTATGTTCTTGGATACATTTTCAGAGTTATTACCCGGAAGGAATGGAGGAATGAAATCAGATTAGATGTTGTTGACTAAAACTCACACACAATCTGGCAGGCATTAGAGACACTGTTAGTTCAACCGCATCAGTGCGGTGTGCTGGTTGGGTTGGGGGTGGGGGGGGTGGAAGGGGGCGGAAGGGGGCACTGAAGGAAAAGAAATCCAAAACAGAAACCAGCATTCTGGAAACACCAAACGTATAGCCAGCCACATTTAATGCGTCGTGGAGGTGGTGGTTTGGGGTGGTATGGTTCAGGGACTGCAGCAAGTCAGAGCTTAAAAGAAGCAGGCATTCTGTAAATAAAACCTCGTTGTTACATAGTTCATAACTACCACGATAAGGACTCTCACTTCATTACAGCACAGCACAGCAGCATTGCAATATTACAGTATCATGAAAAAGTTTAATAAGTCAAAGTTGGGGAGGTCGGCTGGAAGCGGTCCCAGACCCCGCAGGGCTTCCAAGGGGCTTAGTCCGTCTCGGCTGCTCGCCTTAATAACCCTGCTGCTGATTTCTTATTTCTGTTTAAGACATTGAATCATTGACATGCACAACAGTAGCAGGCGGTATTGTTTAAAGTCGACCCCCCCCCCCCCCCCCCCCCCCCAAACCCCCACCCCCCCAACCTAACCCTGTGGTGGCTTGCATATGAGCTGGCTAATATTAAATATGCTCTTTTCATGCTGGGGCTTTCTGTGGCTCCTATTTCGTATTCCATCTGAGGAGGAGGGATGGTTTTCGCGATCAGGCCGTGAGCGTTGCCCCCTTGTGCCCCCCCCCCCCCCCCCCGTGCGGTGCGGGTGGTTGCGAGCGAGGCGCACGTCTGTAGGCGCTGTGTGGAAAGAGCTGCAGGACGTGGCTAGCATATCCCGCACTGATCTGAATAGTGCAGGAGCCTCCGCCACGCGTGGGGATGAGGCGCTATCGCTAAAGCTGCCGACTATTTTTCCCCATAGCTTAGTCAGCTCGTATTGACTGGTTATATTGTTTGTCATGCTTCAAGGGCACCTGCATTAAGTATAAGGTGCTAAATACAAAATGGTTATCTGAAGCGGTGTAAAATGCTATTAGTATCGACTGAGTTCTGACTGAACTTGGAAGTTGCGTTCATGACCTTATTTTTCAGAATATTTGATCGAAGTAAAAAACAGCTAGCAGAACGAGAGAGACAGTGAAAGAGTGAGGGAGAGAGAGAAAGAGATGAGAGTGAAAGCGTGTGTGACAGACAGAAGAGAGAGAGAGAGAGAGATGAGCGAGAGAAAGACATGAGAGAGACCGAAAGAAGAGAGAAATGGATGAAAGAGAGAGAGAGCAAGAGAAAGAATGAGAGAGAAACAGAAAGAGAGTGCGAGAAACAGAAGATAGAAAGCGAGGTGGTGGCGTGACTCTCTGCTCTGGTCCCCTGGGCTTCATTGGCGCCATTATCTGCACACATCAATCAGACCCCCCCCCCCCCCCCCAGAAATCTCAGGTCAGTGCTACGGGGGCTAGCAGAGCATTTGAATTCTGCTGACCCTTCCTCCCTTAAATGCATTCTCCTCCGCCTGTGTGCCAGCAAGATTGGAACAGAGCGCAACACAACGAGCCCAACCTACGGTGGGAATCCATCAAACTCTCCTCCTGTGTGTGTGTGTGTGTGTTTGAGTGCGTGTGTGAGTGTGTGAATGTGTATGTGTGTGTATGTATGCGCGTGTGTGTGTGAGTGTGTATGAATGTGTGTGTGTGTGTGTGTGTGGGTGTGTGTGTCGCTTGGCTGATGGAGCCTAACGGAGGTGTGTGTCGATGGGTCAGGACAGTCACGTCACATTCACGGCTCGCTCCAAGTGGACGACGTCCAGTTCTTGTCTGGGAGCGGTTGGCTCGCTCCGCTCCCCTCACTGACCCCGATGCGGCGCCAGCATCTCTTTCACACCTCGGCTCGGCCACAGCGGCGATGACAGGCCTCCGTTCGGCCACAATCTGTCTCTGCCGTCTCGACTCTTGGCCGCAGGAGCGCGTCACGCCTTTTTAGCCACGGCCAGATCAGAGTCACGGCCAGCGGCCATCTGCAGTCCCCTGCCTTGTCTTGCCTCACCTCACCTCGCTCCGTCTCGCCTGCCGGAGTTTGACCGCATGGTTCAGGCTGGTCCGGTGCGGTCCGGTTTTATCCTGCTCACACTCTCAGGCGCTAGTTGATACAGTCTTCCAGTGTTTGGTTCCCTCTTCCAGTGTCAGTTGCTGGCTTACCCAGAATGCCGCCGTTCCACTGCCACACGCTGAGCAAACGTCTCGTAGCCCTGCGGCTGAATGGGTGACACAGCTGGTGAACACTGTTTGATCACACCACAAACACACACACACACACACACACACACACACACACATCCACACACACACGCACACAACCACACACACACACACGCACACACACACACGCACACACACACACACACACACGCACACACACACACTTGATACAAACAAGCCCACACTCTCTCACTCTCACTCTCCCTTTCACTCTCTCACTCTATCAATCTCTTTTTGCCTCTTATCCTCTTTCTGTTTGTCTCTGTTGATTTCTCTCCCTCTTTTTCTCCATGTTTCTCTTCCTCCATCTCTCTCTTTCTCTGTTGTTTCTCTGACTTGGAAAGTGGAAAGTGGGCAATGGTCCGGGTGTGGGCAGCAGAAGTGTCCGAGGCCAGAGGGCGGAGAGTGAGCGGCGTGAGGGCGAGAGCCCAAATGCTTTGTGACAGGAAGTGGGGAGCGCTGAGGGGAGGGGCCAGAGACGAGGTCGAGCTGGGGGCCCGCTGTGGCCCTTTATGTCCCACACACCCCGGGAACAGCTCCGATCTGCCAACACTGCAGAGGGGGGGGGGCACACACACACACACACACACACACACACACACACACACAGACACACACACATACACAGACACACATACATACACACACACAGAGACACACACACACACACACACACACACACACACACACACACACACACACACACACACACACAGACACACAGACACACATGCATACACACACACACACAGAGACACACATACATACACACACACACAGACACACAGAGACACACACACAACACAACACAACACAACACAACACAACACAACACAACACAACACAACACAACACAACACAACACAACACAACACAACACAACACAACACAACACAACACAACACAACACAACACAAC
This sequence comes from Alosa sapidissima, assembly GCF_018492685.1. Lineage (NCBI taxonomy): Eukaryota > Metazoa > Chordata > Actinopteri > Clupeiformes > Clupeidae > Alosa > Alosa sapidissima. Next base: position 23,523,448 of record NC_055969.1, read on the forward strand.
ACAACACAACACAACACAACACAACACAACACAACACACGGGTGCATACACACCTCACAGCAGCTATCTACACACACATGCTCACACTTGAAAGCTCACACACTAAAGTGCAAATGTACACACAAACGTGCAAACGCAAACACTCTCATAAATACACTCACACAGACTTTGTATACTGTACACATTTATTACTTTTATTACAAGTAAGTACACACACACACACATACACACACACACACGCACACACATTTTCTTTCACACACATGCACTCGCCTTTCTAAATAGGCCTTTCTTTTTTGGGGGCTTTTTCACTCCTCTTATTAATAATGAACCGAATCAAGCTAAGCCGCAGGCTGTGTTGTGATGCCCTCGCTGGAGAATCACAATATGAACCAGTGGCACACCCCCGTGAAAGAGACACACACACACACACACACACACACCCGTGAACGAGACACCAGCACTCTCTCTCTCGGCGGGCCCTTCACATTCATACATTTCAATGAGCGTTCACAAAGCCTGACTGCAACTTTGATTTTCTCTCCATCAGTGAGGATGAGGGCAACGAGTTTGTTCTTCCTCAAGAGCGTTTGCCGTGGCTAATAATCGGCAAGGCTCCTTCTCCTCGGCCCTGAACATTCGCAGAGGCATGGATTTCAGTCAAGCTGTTTTTCTCATTTGCTGGATCCGTACCGAAAGAATCTGACTCCGTACACCCGATCATGACCATGTCCAGAATCAGACGCTGTCTAGACAGACATTATCTCACCTGCGTGAACGTGAGATTTCATTTGAAATCGCGTTTCATGTTTTTATGAAGCATCATCATCATCATCACCATCAACCGTTGTTTAGGGAAGATTGACTGAGCATTAAGCTCTTTCACAGCAATGTCAACGTTCAGAAATTGAAAAGAAATGTAAAAACAGTATATAATCACAGCAGCAATAAAAAGAATGAAATTATGTTGTCAAATCATGTCGCTGCCGTAGCACTATTGAGAGGGCATTGCTCTGCCAAGCACATGATGAATTGGGGCAGCCGTGGCCTACTGGTTAGCGCTTCGGACTTGTTACCGGAGGGTTGCCGGTTCGAACCCTGACCAATAGGCGCGGCTGAAGTGCCCTTGAGCAAGGCACCTAACCCCTCACTGCTCCCTGAGCGCCGCTGTTGTTGCAGGCAGCTCACTGCGCTGGGATTAGTGTGTGCTTCACCTCACTATGTGTTCACTGTGTGCTTTTCTCTGAGTGTTTTTCACAGATTCACAGATTGGGATAAATGCAGAGACCAAATTTCCCTCACAGGATCAAAAGAGTACATACTATACTATACTTAAGAAGGTTACCCATAACAAACAATAAATATGATAAAAACAAGAAATAGGGGGGAAGCAAGCAAATACACAAGCATATACAGATCATGAAACATGCAAGCAGACATTAAAATTGGTCTACGAGGGGGCACGCTGTGGCGCAACAGGCTACAGCACCCATACCATGCACCCATACCATGCCCACGGGGACCCAGGTTTGAATCCGACCTGCGGTCATGTCCCGATCCCACCCCATCTCTCTCTCTCCCACTCAGCTCCCGTCTATCTTCCTTGTCCTATCCAAATACAGGCAAAAAAATAACGAGAATAATTGGTCTATGGACACATTCTGGTCTAATCTGAAAACCTCTTGTAATTTGTTCCATATTTGCTGCAAGAAATCGAAAGGCAATTTACCAGGCTCAATATTGTTCTGTGGAGTTTCAAGGGACACATTGTGAGCATGCTTTATGACAAATGATTTTCACTTTTAGTTAAAGTGTAACTCCGGAGCGAAAACAACAGTACCTACAGTAGGGTCTATTTACGTTAGTTAACAACTTTAGACTTTTGACAGAGAACAAATTTGCGTTAATTGGTGGTGTTTTGAGTAAGACCGTTTATTTTCAGTATCACTGAATGGGCTTACAGTGATGCTAACTGGGAAAGGTGCCTCTTCACATGTCTTATAAGCAACAACAAGACAAATAATATTTTTATTTTTTTTTATTTTATTTTATTTATACAAATAATAATACATTATGTATGTAGCTACTCAGTATTGATCTGAAGGGTTCCAATGGATATAAACTCTGAGATGTATGACAAATGGCAAGCAATTCCCTATAAACAAACAAGCAAACAAAAATACAAATAATGAAGGATACAGTTACTAAATTCGTAAGTTTGTCAAGGTAGCTGATTTCACTGTCATCGTGAGTGGGCAGAAAATGGAGACGCCGTGTCCCCAGGACTTCTCAGCACACCAGTGGGAAACCTGAACCAGACTTCATCTGTCTAGTTTGTCTAGTTCCTGAGAAACTCATGGACTCTCCTTCCGTCTGCGTCTGGCGTCTGATTTAGTTTGGTGTCTAATTTGCTCCGGCGCTTCGAGTCCTGACGTGGCCTGTCGGACAGGCTTTGGAATTAGCAACCATCTGCCAGAGAGCTGGGTGCACGGCCCCTGCCAGTCTTATACCCGTTTACTGGCATCACGTCTTAATTGGTGATGGTGCGTGTGGCTGAGGGGTGTGTGTGTGTGGGGGGGGGGGGGGTGATGGAGAGGGTGCGTTGGGGGAACAGACGGGGGGGGTAAGGGCTGGAATGAGTGCCACCAGGTGCCCCGCGAGGTTAATGAACATTTTAATATCACTGATATGAGATGATCCACGGGCTAGCCTACCGCTTCCCGCACAGCCTGGTGGGAAAAGCCGTTTCCACCAAATTGCTTTTTGCGACCCGCTCAGGAGGATCCGTAAAATTTCACCTCCCCTTGTCGGTGCGGAGCGGTGCGGAGCGCGAGACCAAAATGAGGAATAACTGCGCTGTTATGTTTTGTTATGTAGCCGTTCTCCAGTAATCTGCAGCTGGGCCCACCAGACCTTTATTCATTTTTTATTTTTATTTTATTGAGCAGCTGAGTCATGGAAACAATTGCATTAGTAGAGAGAAGCACCTCGTTCGCTCTTTATTGTGGATTTTGTGTTGTGTGTGTGTGTGTGTGTGTGTGTGTCACATTTGGCCTTTATTGTGTTTGGAGCTCCAATGTGAATGACAATTAAATGTGAAATATCTAATCTCACACACTTAGTGTCGCGAAAGGACTGAGTCAGGAGAAAATAAAAAACACCATTAAAAGCAAAATAATAAAAAAAAAACATGCTTAAGGACTTACTCAACGACCTTGGTGGAGTTTGTACTCTGTTTGTGGGGGGGGGGGGGGGGGGGAGGGGAGGCAAGTGCTTGGTGGTGACTGATTGGTGTTTGAAAATGCACAAACTATATTTTTAGATTTATCTGCAGTGGCCAAACATGAATAGCCTTTGGCCTGACTCCTGAGTTCTGTACCACAGATATAGTGGCTTAGAAATGATTTTCTCCCAAAATTGAGTTTTTTCGCACTCTCTCTCTCTCTCTCTCTCTCTCTCTCTCTCTTTATTTCTTTCTCTCTCCCTCTCTTTCTTTCTTTTCTTTCTTTCTCTTTCTCTCTCCCTCTCTCTCTCGCTCTCTCTCCCTCCCTCCCTCTCTCTATGTGTGTGTAAGCCTTATCTTCATATGCTGTGGCCAACTCTCCCTTGCTGTCAGTTTGTCATGTCTGCAAGGCAACATCTTGCCAGTTTGTTTGTTTGCTTGCATGGGTATGAGCTGGCTTGGCTGAGCAGGGGGGGCAGCTTGTCAGTGGGTGCTAGCACCAGGGCAGTCTGCTGATAGCCTTATGCTACATAAGATGTGCAGCCTAAACAGTTGGGCTGAAGTCTGTTAAATATCAGCTATTTTCCCCCTCTTCCCTTCCCCCCCCCCCCATGTTTGCGTGGTAATAGGCCACAGTGGGACTGTAGTCATACGAGCTCGTTTTTCTCTCTCTCTCTCTCTCTTGTTCACTTCATTAGAGCTAATTATGAAAGCTGCGTTGCATAGGCAAGGTGTTGTGATAATTGTAGCCGTGGTGTTTTTACAAGGCCGTGCACATCAAGAGCACATGGAGATTCGCAGGTGGGTAAAGCTACACTGCCGTTAAAAAAAATAAACAAATAAAAAACAAAAAACGACGTCTGGCGCAGATGGAGCCGGGAGGATGAGGAGGAGCGAATGTTTCTGGCTGGACTCGTCCAGCACAGAGTCCACAGGCCTCTCTCCCACAGCAGAAACACCCAAAACCGCCACTGCTTTACTGAGGTTTACGGGCCGGAGATTTGACCTCTGGAAGAGGAAAAGCTTGTCATGAGCCCTCTCACTCCACCGGGTTACCACCTTAATTGGTTTCCATTATCTTCCACTCTGCTCACCACTCTCTCTACTCAGCCTAACTAGCTCCACCTGTCCCTGCTCTGCTCTAATTACTCTGCCAGCTGCGCTGCATTACCCACTAACCTCTCCCAGTATTTAAAGCCCTGTCTTTCAGCTCTCCTTTGTCAGATCGTCTGCAAAGCTCACACCCGGAACCTGTTTGCTCGCGCTTCTGGCTCACTCTTGTTTTGTGACCCCGGACCTGCCTGAATCTTGGATACTCTTCTGCCCCAGAAAACCAGACCTGCTTTCTGCCTTGCTACTACGAATTTGGATTTCCCTTGAACTGTACTTCTGCCTTGTTTCATCCGCCCTGTTGTGTCTGTGTTCCCCCCCCAGGACTTCCGGACCACCCACCACCGGCGTCATAGGACGCATCGCTGCCACTGGGTGGGACACAGACACAGCACATTGGACGGAACCCCTGTATCCCTGTTATTCCCAGTAACCCCTGGAGCCTTCACTCACTCCCTACTTCCCTTTTCCCTTAAGTTTAATAAACTTTCTGGTGTGACGCAATTGTGGTCCTCTGGTCGTCTGTCTGAACCGTGACAGTACGATCTGACCATCATGGACTCAGCGCACACTTCCCCCGACATGGAAACCGACGAACCTGAGCAACCCACCGCCATGCAACGCCTGGAACACACTGAGAGAGGGCTAGCCCGCATGAGCGGCGACATCACCTCCCTGCTTCAGGTCGGCCACCAACAGCATCAGCAGTTCCAGCAGCACCAGCAGCAACTCGCCATGATCATCCAACTCCTCCCCAACCTTACCCCAGCCACTCCGCCCACCGGCCCAGTTCCAGGCAGTCTGCCCACCAGCCCTGCCCCCGAGTTACCTGCCCCGGTCATTGCAGCCGCTGCTCCGGAACCCAAGATTGGAGACCCCGAGCGGTTCAACGGCGATTCAACCCAGGTCCGGCCATTCCTGACTAGCTGCCGACTTCAGTTCTCCTTGCAGCCAAGGACCTTCGCCACGGAAGGGGCTAAAGTTGGGTATGCCATCACTCACCTGACGGGCCGAGCTCGACTCTGGGGAACAGCAGAGTTCGAACGTCAAACCCCCGCATGTGCAACCTTCAACCTGTTTGCTGAGGAGATGCTGAAGGTGTTTGACCTGGATTCACCAACCGCAGAGGCGTCTCGTGAACTGTTCAGTATTCGACAAGGCAGACGTACAGTCGCAGACCATTCCATCGACTTCCGAACCCTGGCAAGACGAAGTTCTTGGAACACACCATCGTTGGTGGACGCATTCTTCCATAGCTTGGCCGACTATATCAAGGACGAGTTGGTCTCCCATGAACTGCCTTCCACTCTTGATGAAGCCATCGCACTGACTGTCCGGATCGACAGAAGGATACAGACCCGTCGTCGTGAGAGGGGGCGCCAAGGTCCACCAACTACCGGCATTCGGAGAGATCCGACGGGGCTCCTGTCATCTACTGCCACTCACCCAAGTCAGCTTGACCAGTCTGAGCCCATGGAGATTGGGCGAGCCTCTCTCACTCCTGCAGAGCGCCAGCGCCGCTTCACCTCAAACCTCTGCCTCTATTGTGGAGGTGATGGACATCGTGTGGTAACCTGCCCTTTTAAAAGCCGAAGCTCACCGGGCATAGGGGGAGTCCGGTTGAGCTCAATGACCATCCAGTCCTCCGACCGCAAACCCCTGCTGCAAGTTCACCTCCGCCTCTCTGACTCAACTCACACCCTGGCTGCTCTGGTGGATTCTGGCGCCGAAGCCAACATAATGGACATCAAACTGGCACGCCAACTGGGACTGGAGAACCACCGTTTGACACCTCCTATTCCTGCCCGGGCACTGGACGGACACTTACTCGGATCGGTCACTCATGTCACAGCCCCGGTCTCGATGGGTCTGTCCGGAAACCATCAAGAAACTATCCAGTTTCACCTGCTCCCCTCTCCAGGCCAACCCCTCATCCTGGGTTACCCATGGCTCCGCCGGCACAACCCTCAGCTCGACTGGGTGACCGGGGTGATCAGGGAGTGGGGGGAGGACTGCCACCGAACCTGCCTGCTTGCTGCCGCACTACCCCCTCGGCCAGTACCCACTAACTCCGCTCCTGACCTCTCCAATGTCCCAGAATGCTACCATGGTCTCAGAGAAGTGTTTAACAAAGCAAGAGCCACATCTCTGCCCCCTCACCGACCGTACGACTGTGCCATCGACCTCCTCCCTGGAACAGCCCCTCCAAAGGGCCGTCTTTATTCGTTGTCTGCTCCTGAAAGAAAGTCCATGGAGGACTACATCAACGACTCTCTGTCCGCAGGATTAATCCGTCCATCTTCATCTCCTGCTGGTGCTGGCTTCTTCTTTGTGGGGAAGAAGGACGGATCTCTTCGCCCCTGCATCGACTACAGGGGACTCAACGACATCACAGTGAAAAACCGTTACCCTCTGCCTCTGCTCACCTCTGCCTTTGAGTTGCTCCAGGGAGCCACTGTTTTTACCAAGTTGGATCTCAGAAACGCTTACCACCTAGTGCGGATCCGGGAGGGAGATGAATGGAAAACCGCATTCAATACACCAACAGGCCACTACGAGTATCTGGTTATGCCTTTTGGCCTCACCAATGCTCCTGCTGTGTTCCAGGCTCTAGTGAATGATGTGCTGCGGGACATGTTAAACAAGTTTGTCTTCGTTTACCTGGATGACATCTTAATCTACTCCAGAAACCTGTCTGAACACACCCGCCATGTCCAGCAAGTCCTTCATCGTCTCCTGGAGAATTCCCTCTACGCCAAGGCAGAGAAATGTGAGTTTCACGTCAAGACAGTGGCCTTCCTGGGGTACATAGTGGCAGAGGGAAGTATCCAAATGGATCCTGCCAAAATATCAGCAGTCACTTCATGGCCAGTTCCGGAGAACAGAAAGAAGCTGCAACAGTTTCTGGGGTTTGCTAACTTCTATAGAAAGTTTATCCGGAACTACAGTACCATTGCTGCCCCTCTCACTGCTCTAACCAGCACCAAGCAACCCTTCACCTGGACCCCAGCAGCCGACAAAGCCTTCAGTACCCTCAAGGTAAGGTTCACCTCCGCTCCCATCCTCCAGATGCCTGATGTGGACCGGCAATTCATTGTGGAGGTGGACGCCTCGGATGTGGGAGTTGGTGCTGTGATTTCTCAGTGGGCTGCGGAGGATAGGAAGCTACATCCCTGTGCCTTTTTCTCACGTCGGTTGTCCCCCTCTGAGTGCAATTACGACATAGGGAACCGAGAGCTGCTGGCTGTGAAGCTTGCCTTGGAGGAGTGGCGTCACTGGCTGGAGGGGTCCACCATTCCATTTCTCGTTTGGACCGATCATAAGAACTTGGAGTACATCCGCACGGCCAAACGGTTGAACTCCAGGCAGTCCCGCTGGGCCCTGTTCTTCACCAGGTTTAATTTCACTCTGTCATACCGGCCTGGATCACGCAACACCAAGCCAGACGCCCTCTCCCGTCAATTCCAGAAGGATGACACCCCCTCCAAGGATCCTGTGTCGATTCTGCCAAGTCCCTGCATCGTAGCAGCTCTGACCTGGGCTGTTGAGGAACAGGTGCTGGAAGCTCTCCGTAACCAGCCAGGTCCCAGCGCTTGCCCAGCTGACCGCCTGTTTGTCCCCGAAAACCTGAGGTCCCAGGTCATTCAGTGGGGACATGACTCCCGCCTAGCTTGTCACCCTGGCTCCACCCGCACTTACAACCTGCTCGCCCAGAGGTTCTGGTGGCCCTCTCTGAGAAGGGATGTACGGGAATTCGTCCAAGCCTGCCCCATCTGCAACCAACACAAGTCGTCCTGCCAGCCCCCAGCCGGATTGCTGCAGCCCCTGCCTGTGCCCAGACGTCCCTGGTCTCACATCGCCCTTGACTTTGTCACGGGGCTGCCCCCTTCAAGTGGCATGACCGTCATTCTGACCATAGTTGACCGATTCAGCAAGATGGCACACTTCGTTCCCCTCCCCAAGCTCCCAACCGCCAAGGAGACCGCCCAGGTGGTCCTGGAACACGTCTTCCGGATCCACGGACTGCCAAGGGATGTAGTTTCTGACCGTGGCCCACAATTCTCCTCCGCCTTTTGGAAGGAGTTCTGTCACCTGCTGGGAGCCACAGTCAGTCTGACTTCCGGATTCCATCCCCAATCCAATGGGCAGTCAGAGCGGGCAAATCAGGAGCTCGAGAAGGCACTGCGATGCATGACCTCACGCAACCCCCACTCCTGGTCGCAGCAATTGACATGGGTGGAGTACGCACACAATTCTCTGACCTGCTCTGCCATCGGTATGTCCCCCTTCCAATGTGTTTATGGATACCAGCCTCCTCTATTTGCCAGCCAGGAAGGGGAGGTTACTTGCCCATCTGCACTTGCTTTTGCCCGTCGATGTCGCCGCACCTGGTCACAAGCCCGAGCCACACTCCTCAGATCCGTTGCCAGCTACACTACCGGGGCCAACCGTCGGAGAATTCCTGCTCCCACCTACCATGTTGGTCAAAGGGTGTGGTTGTCATCGAAGAACCTGCCACTCAGGGTGGAGTCGCAGAAGCTGGCACCTCGGTTCCTTGGCCCATTCCCTATTGTAAGAGTGATTAGCCCAACTGCTGTCCGGCTCCAACTGCCTAATTCCATGAGGGTGCACCCCACTTTCCATGTGTCTAAGATTAAGCCCATTCATGAGAGTCCGCTGGTCCCTGCTGCGCCTTCTCCTCCTCCTCCACGGCTCGTCGATGGTGGTCTGGTTTACACCGTCCGCCGCCTGCTTCGGTCCAGACGGAGGGGTAGGGGTCTCCAGTACCTCATTGACTGGGAGGGCTATGGACCTGAGGAAAGGACCTGGGTCCCGGCTAGTCGGATTGTGGATCGGACTCTCATCACCGCCTTCCACCAACGGCATCCTGATCAACCTGCAATCCGTAGGGGCCGCCCCAGAGGGGTCCCTGACCGTCCTGCCCGCTCGGCTTCCTGTCCTGTGCCTGACCCTGTCTCGGGACCTGTCCCATCTCCCGACCACGACCCTCCGGCTTCCTCCGAGGATGAGGACGTTCACTCGGACCGTTCGGAGGAGTTCTAGCCCTCCTCCGGCTCCCCTCCTCCCGCCCGGCGTGGTGTTGCTCTTGGGACTTCTGGGGCCGTCCCTTGGGGGGGGGGTTCTGTCATGAGCCCTCTCACTCCACCGGGTTACCACCTTAATTGGTTTCCATTATCTTCCACTCTGCTCACCACTCTCTCTACTCAGCCTAACTAGCTCCACCTGTCCCTGCTCTGCTCTAATTACTCTGCCAGCTGCGCTGCATTACCCACTAACCTCTCCCAGTATTTAAAGCCCTGTCTTTCAGCTCTCCTTTGTCAGATCGTCTGCAAAGCTCACACCCGGAACCTGTTTGCTCGCGCTTCTGGCTCACTCTTGTTTTGTGACCCCGGACCTGCCTGAATCTTGGATACTCTTCTGCCCCAGAAAACCAGACCTGCTTTCTGCCTTGCTACTACGAATTTGGATTTCCCTTGAACTGTACTTCTGCCTTGTTTCATCCGCCCTGTTGTGTCTGTGTTCCCCCCCCAGGACTTCCGGACCACCCACCACCGGCGTCATAGGACGCATCGCTGCCACTGGGTGGGACACAGACACAGCACATTGGACGGAACCCCTGTATCCCTGTTATTCCCAGTAACCCCTGGAGCCTTCACTCACTCCCTACTTCCCTTTTCCCTTAAGTTTAATAAACTTTCTGGTGTGACGCAATTGTGGTCCTCTGGTCGTCTGTCTGAACCGTGACAAAGCTGGGCCGTAAAATCCGATAGTCCCTATTTGTTTGCATTTACTGTCTGGTATGGAAGTCAGTTAGGTCAGCCGTGCTCGTAGGAGTAAGGCTGAGTGCGTGTTTTAAAGGAAAGTATTTAAACACACACTAATGTACTGTCTGCATTACTCTGTGTAGAAAGCATGCGATGGTTTGGCAGTGACTTGGCTTGGATCTGTGAGAGCACAGGGAAGAACATGTAGGAGGAGGGAAGAAAAACAATACTGCATTCCACGCCAGCAGCACAAACATGGCGGACAGTACTGCTGCTGATTGCTGTGGAAGTGTAAAACGCTGCGCTGACAAACTTAAAAAACAACAAAAAAAAAAACCCTTTTTAAAGTAAAAGTTGGACGTTCTCACAGGCCTGAAGCAGAGCAGGTTTCCTTCGCCGTCACACACACCATTACTCGAGAACCTTTTTTTTCTCTCTTCCTGCTACTGATGAAAGGGACGAAGGGCAGAGTTGACTTCTTGCTCGCTGCTGTGTTTGGCCGGAGAACAAAGTGTTTTTTTTATTCAAGTGTTTTGAATGTATTTTGAGTGCATCACGGGCTCTCACATGTCCACTTGAGCGCTTTACTCACCGCTAAACGAGTCTGGAAAGTGAGCCGGCGTAGCCGCGGACTTGAAAAGGGCACCTGGGAAGGCGACTTTGATGATGATGACAGGAGCGTTTCGGCATCTCTTGAATACTGACACTGTGGTGCTGCTGCCTGCGCCAGCCAGGGTGTTACATTAGATGAGAGGGAGGAGAGAAGGGGAAAAAATGAAAGAGGAGAAGGAGTGAAAGGAAGAAAAATGGGGAACGGGTGATGAGGGGGAATGAAAGCCATCTGTAAATGTGCTAGTTGGAGAAGAGGTTGTCAGCCGAGGTGTCCAGACTTGTCACTCCTGTCGTCTTTTCGCTCTACCTCCCTCCCTCTCTCTCTACCTCCCTCCCTCTCTCTCTCTCTCTCTCTCTCTCTCTCTCTCTCTCTCTCTCTCTCTCTCTCTCTCTCTCTCTCTCTCTCTCTCTCCCTGCCTCTCCCTCCCACTCTCTCTCTCTCTCTCTCTCCCTCTCGCACTCTCTCTCTCTCTCTCTCCCTGCCTCTCCCTCCCACTCTCCCTCTCTCTCTGTCTGTCTGTCTCTCCCTCTCTCCATCTGTCTCTCCCTCTCTCTCCTTCTCCTTCTCTCTCTCTGTCTCTTTCCCTCTCTCCACCTGTCATCTGTCTCGTTCTCCCTCTCCTCCCTTCTTCTCTCTCCCTTTCTCTCTGTCTCTCCTTCTCTCTCTGTCCTTCCCTTCCTTTCCCTCTCTCTCTCTCTCTCTCTCTCTCTCTCTCTCTCTCTCTCTCTCCTTCCCTTCCTTTCTCTCTCGCTCTCTCCATCTCTCTCCCTCTCCATCTCTCCCTGTATCCACCTCCTGTGTGGTGCCGGTGGAGGACCACTGAGCTCCATTCTCTTGCAGCCAAACGCGATTGCAACTGTGACTTCCAGCCTTGCCAACTCCGAGTTGTCACGGCAACAGTGAAGGGAAGCTGATAGGCGAGCGGACAAGGTGTCATGAATCTGTCCGCCTGGCCCGGCCCTCTGTCCTTCTTAGACACGGACCGGACAGACAGGAAGTATGTGACGTGAACTGTCTTTCTCACACTTCTCCGATTCTCAAAATAGATCAGACAACAACCTTGGGGTCTAGGTGAACACAGTGATAGATTGAGCCCTGTATATCATTATTTGGGATCATATATTTGGGATATCATTTGGGGTAGAATAAAAATATCTTGCAATACACCGACGGAATCTTGTTAGGGGTTCTTGTGTGCCGTTATGTTGCTGTGGGGCATAGTTGAAGCCTCGGCATCAAAGGTCGACAGAAAGGTCACATGAATGGTGTGGATTGATGCTTCATAACCTTTTTTTTTCATTTGAAACAGATTTAGATGGAAGAGAAGATCTAATCCCAAAGCAGCTCACTCACTCACACACACACACACACACACACACACACACACACACACACACACACACACACAGAAAGCATTTCCACCATCTGTTTCGATGAAGAAGAAAAAGTGTGTGTCGGAGAGAGACGCCAACAATTTCAAACTGCTGCTGTGATTCTTGTTTATTTTTGTTGGGCTTTAATCAGCAATCCCCGCATGCTCATTACTGAGATGTATGGGCTGTGCTCACCAAAAATGTGGACGACAAGATTTTTTTTTCCTTCCAGTTTCTTTTCTTTTTGTTTTTGAAACACAAACTGCAAAAATCAACACCAAGAACGCTTGCATGCGCAGACTCCACTAAACGGACTCAATCGGCTTCAGTTTGCTGAGGCTGTGGAAACCTCTCATTCATGTTCACCAGGTGTTCTATCCTTTCAAATGCAAATTGAAGTCTGTGTGGGATCGGCTGTCCACTCCCGAGACGTGTATGAACTGTATTTGTATGTGCACTCCCAAGACGTGTATGAAGTGTCCGACTCACTTCGATGTTCACGCCTCGGAAACAGCACCGTCAGCAGACAGCTTAATTGTGGGAGGTCGAAACCACAGGACTGACTTTAAAATGGCACATACAGACTCAAAGGTCAAAGGTCACAGGTCAGCAGCAGCAGCGGTGCCCCGGCATGAATGCCGTCGTGCATGTCAATAGCCCCTTCATGCCCAGTCTGATGTAATGCAATGTGATCTAACGTACAGACCATACAGAGGAACCACGTTTCCCCAATCTCCCAGTCTGGTGCAGAGCGGTAACAAGTGACAATTCCCACAGCCAAATTTGCCACTATAAGACTGATTAGACATGACATGGCAGATTTTGTGTTGTTGATGCTAATTAGTGTTCCAGATAATTTGCTGTTGTTTCTTGGCATATTTCTCCAGAGGATGTTCTCCTCTGCCATAATTTAATCTCGTCGCTCTCACCTCCTGTAATTTCTGATTTATTAATATTTCGACGTGGGCTCAGAGCAAGGAGGCCTGGCTTGTTTTTTTGGGGGTTTTGGGTTGGGAGTTGTGCGAGCATCCAATTGAAAACAATCAGCGTTGTTTCATTGCATATCATTTACAGTTAATGCAGATTGAATGCTCTGTCCAACTTTAAATTCTCCTAACGGACAGGTTTGTATCCTTAGCCAAGCTCATTAAACCGAATCCTATGAAACGGCACACTCACACACACACACACACACACACACACATACACACACATACACATACACACACATACACACACACACACATACACACTTACAGATAAACTCCCGCGCACATGCATTCTAGCCATCCGGAGAATGCTCAGTAGCGGCGCAGGAAACTGATACCCAAACACGGCTTCTTCCAATTTCCCTAAGACCCGCGGGAGAGGAGACGTGTTTAAACACAGGAGGAAGCCAAGGGCGAGAGCGCGGCGGCGAGCTGGAACGCTGCGAGCCGGCCTTGTAGATCATCATCGCAATCCTCTCTCTGCGGTGTCTGATCAAAGTTAGCCTCGTTTCCCAAAGATTTCCCCAACCATTTAAAACACGTTAGCAGCTCTCGCCGCCTTGGCTGTCCTTACACACACACACACACACACACACACACACACACAGAGGAATCTGGGATTGCCAAAAAAAAAAAAAAAAGAGAGAAAGCGAAAAGAAAATGAGGGGGAGAAATGAAAGGCAAGTGAGACAGATTGAAGATTAGAGCAATGTTGCTCACAAAGATCAGCCAATCAGTTCTGCTCGATTGACAGAGAACCAAGCCCCCTTCCTCCCTGTGGGACTTTCCCTTTGAGACCTCTCCAGGTGTCCGAGGCAAACAAAATGGCCTCCAATGGCTGGACAGGCCACCGGGGGTGCAGAGAGAGAGAGAGAGAGAGAGGGAGAGAGAGAAAGGCGTCTTGCGGCCATCTCCCAGAGATGACATATTTCTTGCTTTCGCCTGCTTGCTCTCGCTTGTTTGTGCTTGAGTGAGGTGGCCATATTATGTTGGTGGTTTGTGTCTGTAGTTGTGTTAGTGATTCGGGCTTAACAGAGCTGTCTGTGATTGTGGCAGTGTGTGTGTTGTGGTTGTGGTGGTGTGTTTGGCTGTGGTGGTGTTCGTGTGGTTGTGTCAGCGTTCTTGTCGAAGTTTGTGTCTGTGGTTGTGTCTATGTCTGTGTCGGTGTTTGTGGTGGTGTTTGTGTAGTGTATTGTGTTTGCGTCAGCGGTTGTGTCTGTGTTCGTGTAAGTGGTTGTGGTTGTGGTGGTATTTATGTCTGTGTTTGTGTCGATGGCTGTGTAGTTGATTGTGTCAGTGTTTGTGTAGTCAGTTGTGCCAGTGGTTGTGCCGGCAGTTGTGTCAGTACATAGTCGGTAACACTTTACTTGACAGTATCGACATAAGAGTGACATCACACTGTCATGAACACATGACACCGTCATGACACATGAACCCAAACCCTAATCCTAACCCTAACTTGTTATGACAAAAAAAACGAATGACACTTAATGACAGAAGCGTTATGTCATAAATGTTTATGACTTGTTTATGACATGTTCATGACAATGTCATGTCACTCTTATGTTGATACTGTCAAGTAAAGTGTAACCATATAGTCCCCTCAGCTCTCTCTCGCTGGTGTCACCTCAACACGCCTCCGCCTGCATGATGGAGTAAGACATCCTGCCTCTCCTCTCCTCTCCTCTCCTCTCCTCTCCTCTCCTCTCCTCTCATCTCATCCTCTGGCTTATTGGCTGAATATCTCCCCTCTTTCAGAACTCTCTCTGTCTCTTCAGCACAGAATACTCACACAGAAAGCCTTTCCACCCTTCTCTTCTATTTACTCTCTCTCTCTCTTTCTCTCTCTCTCTCTCTCTCTCTCTCTCTCTCTCTCTCTCTCTCTCTCTCTCTCTCCTGCTCTCTCTCTTCTGTCTCACTCAATCTATCTGATGCTCTATTTTTGCTTCCTTTTTGTGTTCTGTCTCACTTAGTCTCTCCCTTTTCTCTTTCTCTCTCTCTTTCTCTCTCTCCTTTCTCTCTCTCTCTCTCTCTCTCTCTCTCTTTCTCTTGCTCGGTCTCTCTCTCTCTCTCTCTCTCTCCTACTGTTTAGCTGCTAACCTGAATTGAAAGTGAGTGGGGAAAAGGAAAGTATGTTGTCAGAATTGCATTAGCATTTTGTATGCGTGGCAAACTACCTGCATAGTTCAGATTCTGCAAAACATCCCCTCCTTAATGTGCTTGCTACTATCAGCTGTGTGCTGCTTTGTGTGTGGACGTGCACAACCTCAGCATTGTGTGGTCATGCAGACCCTGTGTGTGTGTGTGTGTGTGTGTGTGTGTGTGTGTGTGTGTGTGTGTGTGTGTGTGTGTGTGTGTGTGTGTGAGTGTGTGTGTGGGATGGGCTGCCAATGAAAAGGATTTAAAGATGAGGTGACTTTTGAGGTGCTGGGGGTAATTCAGTGATCAGCTAGTCCCACTCTCACACCTCGCCAACACACACCCATCACATACACACACACACACACACACACACACACAGTACAAACACACACACACACACACACACACACACACAGTACGAACACACACTCTCTCTCTCAGGCTCATACACACATTTGAAAACATCCATCACTGATCCACTTCCATCCGTCCAGTCCCCCCCCTCACTGGCCACTGTGCTGTAACTGCAGCTGCAGCTGACTTAGACAGACACACAGCCGGAGGAGGACAGATGCTCTCTCCTCTCTCTTTTTGCCCCCCTTCGTCCTTTTCTCTCTCTCTCCCTCCTCTCTCTCTCTTTCTCTCTACCTCTCTCTCTCTCTCTCTGTGTCTCTCTGTCTCTCTCTCTCTCTCTTTCCCTGCCTCTCTCTCTCTCTGTCTCTCTCCCTTTCTATCTCTCTCAATTCAGTTTCAATTTCAATTTCTATTTAAAGGCTTTATTGAGATAACAATAAGGATTGTCAAAGCACATAAATCAAAATTGGTGTGATAATGCAATCAATTATTAGTAGCCAGATTACAATGGGCAGTTGAAATTTAGTAATGGTTTTATGAATTGCATAAAGCACCTCACAAGCTTTGTCTTGGAATATATTCATGCCAGATATGTAACTGCCAGAGGTATTTATAAATATCCCTTAATACATGTATGACACATGTACTGTACATCTACATGGTTATATGTTCCAATGCCTAGTGCAAAATTATACAGATTAGCATATTTTCAGTAAATATCCTATATATAATTAGATTAGATTCAACTTTATTGACATTAAGCTGAGTACAGGTACAAAGCCAAAGAAATGCCATCAAACCAGAAGTGCAAAGAAGCATTAAATACCAAAGTGCAGGTTGAGTACAGTATTATGTGCAGTTATGTAGGCGATAGAAAAAGAGTATGTACAACAGTGTATAGTTAGATAAATACAGGTTTTCCAGATGACATGGGCAAGGACTATAGAGAGTTATGTACAGAGAGTATAAATAGACATTCTATATAAGTTATATATATTTACAGTACATATAATATACACATCTAAATTGCACAGGTTTATGGGCAGGTTATGGAATATAAAAAAATAAATATATTGTGTAGTTTTGGGTGTTAGCAGTGCAAGGGCTTTGATGAAACAGTACAGGAGTTATATGGTTTAATGCCTAGTGAAAATTTAAACATATGTTTCAGTAAATGTCTTATATATAATGGTTTTGATATAATGATAAGAACTTGCAGTATTGATGTAAAGCTTTGTTGCAGTCTCTCTTCTGGTGGCTATAGCAATACCAAATAATAAGTCCATGTGCAGATTCATTTTCAACTGCAGATTCAACACTGAGGCTAGTTCATATAGATATTTAATAAAGTGGGACTAAGGCTACAGCCTTGTCAAATGGCAAAATCTTGTGTAAAGAATCCTGTTGTTTTATTTCCTATTCAGATGCTGCATTTATTGTTTGTGTACATTATGTTTTTAGATTGTATATTTTGCCACCAATCCGACTTTCTAGAAGTTTCAGGAATAGCGCTCTATGCCAGATGTTATCAAAGACCCTTTTAAAATCAACAAAGCATGCAAATAGTTTGTTGTTGTTGTTTTTTTGGAGTTGTGTTTGTTTATTAGGGCCTGCAAAGTGTAAATGTTGTCAGATATCCGGTGCTTTGGTAAGAAGCCAGTTTGTCTTTTGCTAAAGTTATGTTAGTATGCAATATTGCAACACATCTTTCCTAAGTTGCTTCTGATGCAAGTGCCTCGATAATTGTTTGGTTCAAATGTATCTCTAGATTTGAACAGGTGATAAGACCTTTGTTCCAGATAGGAGGGAAGTATCCACGTTCCAGTGCCAAAGATAAACTTTATTGTGGCCTCTTGCTGCAACACGTTGCTGTTGTTTTTAACATCCCTGAGGATTTACTGTAAACCCCGCTTGCTTTTCCTGTTTTAATTTTTTTAAGGAGACGGGGATGTCTAGAGGATTTTGATCAAACAACTGTTTTTTTTCTTTCAAACAATTTTTTTTCAAACAACTGTTGTTTTCTGATTATTGCAAGCTGTTCAGGTTATAGTTGACATTTTTAATTAGTGTTTGAGGTATCTTCGGTTTTAGATGTATTTAGATTCTTCCAACTTTTTCTTGGTTTGTAATAATGTTTTAGAATTGTTTAGTTCATGCTGATAGTTCATTATTTGTTCAGTGTTCTCAGGATTTCAGTGTTTGCTGATAGATAGACATCTCAACTTTCCTGGATTTTCTGCTTTCCTGGATACGTCTTTATAACTGTATTCTCTTTCGATTTTGTGACTAATTAAATGAATAGGGTATTGACAGGCCATATTTTCATTCCGTTCATAATGCAGGAAAGTTTTGATCATGGATTCAGTTTTCTTATCATGTAATGCAGCTTCATAATCAACGGTACTAGATTATATCCATCTACCGTAACTATCGTTATTTTTCCACCTGTGTGAATACTCTAAACTTTTCAGTTGATTAGGTTCTCTGATTGCTTTGTTTAATTCTCTTATTTCTAAGTGCATTGTTATTTTGCTGTAGTCTAAAAATGGTGTTAGAGAGCTGACTGAGAATGCTCAAATATAGTCTTGTTCAACGTTTGTAATGACATAGTCTACAACACTGTTGCCAAGAAGAGAATTGTAGGTACTTTGCCCAAACAAATCCCTCCAAATCAGACCATTCCCGCTCTCTGTCTCTCTCTCTCTCTCTCTCTCTCTCTCTCTCTCTCTCTCTCTCTCTCTCTCTCTCTCTCTCTCTCCTCTCTCTCTCTCTCTCTCTCTCTCTCCCTCTCTCTCCCTCTCTCTCTGCCAAAGTCTGATAGTGCAGACCACCTGAGGGAGCGAATCATCTGGCAGCATTGCGGAGCAGTTTATGATGCGTGCCTTGTTAGTTCTCCCCTGCTTCCCAGCTTAAGCCATCATCTGTTTGTATACCATTAGTCACTCTCATATTTCTTCTGCGTTCAGCCGTACTGCCACTATGGATGCGATGCTTTTGATTCTTTTCTTTTTTTTTTCGTCTGAATTTGTTCCCCATACTCTGCTAGACAGGAACATTGCCAGTTAACGCTAAATAAGAAGCCTGAGGCCCTAATCGAATAGATTTCGCACCATGAGGTCTAAAACGCAACAAAGAGGGGGATTGCATATGGTCGCCTAATCGAAAATAAATTGAACAATCATTTAAGCCTAGAAATAATGTTAGCAAATTGCTACTTATGCAAGGTTATGCAACAACAGCACTCTCCAGACAGTGAATGAAAGGCTCCTGCAGCCTTTCATTAATTCAGGCCTTAATCCTCTATAGAAATTCAGACAGAAGAATTTGAATATTTGTTGTATTTTACTGCACATTGCTCACGCACTGTAGACCAGTCATAAACACATTTGTCCCATTTGAGAATATTGCCTAATGTCACTCTGTATAGTGGCAATGAGGATGAGGAATGACCTCAGTTTGTCTGTCCACAAATGATAAGTAGCCTGGGCTGTTTGTCTGATCCGGAGTTTCAGTTTTAGTCTGAGCTGCTCAGAGGAGAAGAGAAGAAGAGATTTGAGAGAGTGGGAACAGAGAGCTGAATCAGGAGAGGAGGAGGAGGGAAGACAAAGAGGAGAGGAAGAGGAGAGGAAGAGGAGAGGAACGTTAGGAAGAAACGAGAGATACAGTGGAGACAGAAATATACAGTATTTAGTGCAGGACAGGTTCTAGTTTTCAAACCAAAATCATGTTTTAATTCCATTTCATACCAAGTGTGTGTGTGTGTGTGTGTGTGTGTGTGTGTGTGTGTGTGTGTTAGTATATGTTCGTATATGTTCACATGATACATCTTGCTTCAATAGTCATTTCACTTTATGAAGACTTATGTTTAAAGTAGCCAAGAGGACTGAGGCCATCTTTCTCTGTTGTAGTCAGTTCAATGTTTGAATACTGCTCAGTTGGTTAGCCCCTACAGTAAGAGAACACACACACACACACACACACACACACACACACACACACACACACACACACCTGTATCCTGTCAGAGTTGGTCCACAGCCAAGGGTTAAAGAGGGTCACATCTCATTTAGTGCGGAATGGGTCTTATCTTAGCCCTGATTGGCTGCGGTCCATCCTCCGTTCCTGCCTCCCTCATCGTATGGCGCCCAGCCTGCGGTACCCTGGTCCTCCAGCATTGAAGTCCTGCTGTTTTCCAGAACATTCTCACTCATGCTCGGCGACTCAAGCACCACTGAAGTCTCCTAGATTGAAAACACACTGAACACACGCATGCACACACACACACACTCACGCACGCACACACATACACACACATTACCCACATAGTCACCATACACAAACAGATACACACCACACACATGCATACTTGGGCAAATACACACATGCACAAACTAAACACAAACACACACACTCACACACACATACTGGTACACACCCAAAAACATCCTCACAATAAGGGAAAATATGTGTGTTTGGCGAAAAGTCTCTTTTAGAGGTAAAGTGGCCTAGATGAAATCAGAGATAGTCTGTGATGTACGCACACACGCACGCACGCACGGACGCACACACACACACACACACACACACACACACACACATAGTTGGATTGTTGTTCCTTTGGAGGCAAAACCTGCCTGCCTGATGGATGTGTTTTACCCCAACTGGTCTGGAGATGAGACGGGCAAATTATCCCTGCCGTTCCAGCGCTGGGATCCATTTTAGAAAAGTGTGTCAGGGAGTCGGAGAGGTTTTAGCCGTGCGGCGGCGTTGTGTGTGTGTGTGTGCGGTTCTCGAGCGGAGCGGAGCGGAATGGAGAGGGGCTTGGCTTCTGTGCGGGGAGAGC
>NC_055969.1:23553880-23561380 GCF_018492685.1 Alosa sapidissima
TTATAGCTTCTCACTGAAAGGTTTACGTCTATTTGTCTCTGAGAGCTCCAACGCGGGGATGCGGCAACAGACGACAGGTCTTTTTTTATTTTTTTTCTTCTCCGGATGGACGGGCGCTTGAATGAGGGAGTGGTGTTCGTGTCCATCCCAGCGCCTCATCTCCAGCTAGTCGTCACACACCTCTCTTACCTGCTAGTGTATGTGTGTGTGTGTGTGTGTGTGTGTGTGTGTGCTTGTGTGTGAAGGGGCAGGAGGAAGGGGGTGCTGGATGGGTATGTGTGTGTGTGTGTGTGGGTGTGTGTGTGTGTGTGTGTGTGTGTGTGTGTGTGTGTGTGTGTGTGTGTAATTATATGTGTGTATTTTAGTGTGTATGTGTTTGTATGTGTGTATTTGAATGTGCATGTGTGTTTATCTGTGTATTTGAATATGTATGTGTGTTTGCGTGTGTGCAGGTGTGTGTGTGTGTGAAGGGGAAGGTCCTGTGTCGGCGGTGTAATGCAGAAGCTTGTTACTGTCACCGAGGGCTGACAGCATCCATCAAATGGTTGGCGTAGGTGTGTGTGTGTGTGTGTCAGGGAGTGTGTGTGTGTGTCGGGTAGCCTGTGGCTGCCTGCATGTCTCACTGCCCGTCTGACAGCTGTCACCTCAACTGCCACTCTCTACCTGTGGGAGACGAGTCTGCCAGCAGTGTCGCGCCTGGCAAGAGTGTTTAACGCGCCACACGCACTCACACACTCTCTTATGCTACACACACGCTCAACTTCGATATACACAAACATACTCACACACACAGATGGTACCACTGACAACTACAGTACGTACACATATTGTGCTTGCATACTGAGTGTTAACAGACACATACAGTATGCATACACACACATATGCAGAAAAGTCACTTACATATTAATACTAATACTGATATGTAAGTGTACTAATTAACGTTAGCAATTACATTTACATACACACTCACATGTTCACTACAAACTAGCATATTTAGTATTGACACACACACACACACAGCTCTGAGAATCCCAATTGCGTCTAATCTGAATATCTTCCCACATCCTATTGTGCGTATCTAACAGTCCCATAGACTTGCAAAGCACGATCTATTGTTCCTTCATTTATGGTGATGCAAATTCCCTTCATCCTCGAATGTCATGCTCATTATTCCATGATGGAATAACTTCTGAATCTCCATCATTCCGTGATGGAATAAGCCCGGAACCTCTGCTGGATTTAGCGGCGCTCCGACTCGAATGCCGCACTGATCCAGCCTAACGTGCATCCCAAGCCGGTAGGATCCATTATGCAGATGCTTCACAGCGGCCCCTTGGTTTCGGAGAGATGTGTGGTGCGCCAGGGCCGAACATTACGGGAAGCGTAGCTACGGCCCGCCGCAGCAATTAGCTGCCATGGAGACGAAAGCGGCAGGATGAGCGTTGGCGGGCCACCTGCCGACCGAGGGGACACTCCCGCTCTGCGGGGGCTGAGGTAGCTGCACTGTGCCCAGGTACTTGTGTGGAGTAAAGGTAGTTTTTTAAAAAGCTACCGGTATCACTGTGTGCAGAGGAGCCAACGAGGCGAACACTGAAATGTTAACACGCTCACACACACACATACTGTAGTTAGGGTAGGTCAACTCTTTGTATTCTAAATTCATTGTGAGTAGCTCTACTAAATTACATATCTCCAATACAGTATCGTTCACATGAACTCTCTCAATCTACTTCTCATACACACACATCTAGTACATGACAATAAACTTGAACTTCAACATCTCTCTCTCTCTCTCAAACACATACTAACAAACACACACGCCAGCTGATAACTAATGGCACTACTCAGCAGCCAGTGTTGCTAAATCACCTTGGCACACAGCATTGCTAACCAGTGCTTCTTAACATACAGCATTGCTAACCAGTGTTTTTTAACATACAGCATTGCTAACCAGCGCTCCTTAGCATACAGCATTGCTAACCAGCGCTCCTTAGCATACAACATTGCTAACCAGCGCTCCTTAGCATACCGCATTGCTAACCAACGGCCCTTAGCATACAGCATTGCTTACTCAGGCATTGCTTACGACTAATACTACTACCCCAGTCCTCCTGCTCTGAGCAGCGATGGCAAGAAAACATTGTGAGTGTTTTGATGCCGTTCCTGCACTCTGAGTTGAGACCAGGTTTGATTGATGAGGGCACTCGGTGCCTGTGGCGGGGTGGAGACGCTGATGTGCTGCCTGAGATCGTGTTGGCATTCTGTGGGCACGGCAGGCAGAGGCCTCTGGCATTGAGCGACCACTGGAACAGAGCAAAACAAGAAAGTGTCCGAGAATAAATTGAATCTGGAGTTGAAAGTCACACTGCTGATGGTTGTTGACTGTTTATCATCATCGGACAGCTCCACTATGCTACACACACACACACACACACACACACACACACACACACACTCTCTCTCTCTCTCTACCCCCCCATACACACACACACATAGACACACACCCTCTGAGTCTCACTCTCTCACACATACACTACTCTCTTTCTCTCTCACACACAACTATATATGTTCCATTCTTTTCCACTTTTCCCACTCCTCTCTCTCTCTCACACACACACACACACACACACACACAGACGCAGACACACTCTTACCACCCCTGCTTCTGAGATTATAATTGTGCAGAAAAGTGACTGCTTTGGAAGGTCATGCGGTTTACGACCACTCCACACTTTCCACAGGAAATGTGAGGTGAACATATAAAACCAGCGTCTAAGTGGCAGAGGACGTGATGTCATCATAAGTCAAAAGAACAGATGGCATCAAAAAGTGTATTTCAGTCTGGGGCACTAGATGCTTGAAATGCAGATTCATTCATGAATGAACATGACTCCTTTCATGTGAAAGGAATTAAACTTCTCTTATCTCTCTAATTGTGTGTCTGAAGTGGGGGTCACATACATGAAGAACAAGGGCAAGGGCTTTTTGTTTTGGTCAAGTGCCTGATATTCAACAGATGCACGCAGAAAGGGGCCATGTAATTAGTCATGCCAGTTGAGTGAGTGAGTGTGAGTGAGTGAGTGTGTGTGTGTGTGTGTGGTGGCTGAGCTGGCTTTTCTTTTTTTCTTTTTTGGCCTTTTTATGCCTTTAATGACAGGACAGTGAAGAATGACAGGAAGTGAGTGGGAGTGAGAGTCGGGGTGGGATCCGGAAAGGACCACGGGGCGGGAATCGAACCCGGGTCGCCGGCGTACGGTGCAGGTGCCCCAGCCAGTCGCGCCACGGCCAGGGCCTGAGCTGGCTTTTCAAGTCATGGACTGGAGAAAAATGGTGAATATTTTAGCACCGGGTCCATCTGAGTTGTCTTGACAGTGAGGGAGGGGCAGCGGTCAGGCCTGTCTCGCGTATTGGAGCCCCGACAAGCTCAAAGGGTCAGCCACATTCATTATTTACCCCCTCATAGGGCTATTAATCTTACCCTCCAAAACGAGCCTTTTAATGTAGTTTGGTGGGTAACAGGATATGGCGTTTCTTGGTTGAGTGTGTATGCAAGTGTCCCTAGTTAGAGCATGAAATTACGACCCTGAGACTTCTCAAAGACTTTTACGTCTTCACACAGAGGCCCGGAGAGTTCCGGAGTCATGCTGTTGTTTAGATCACAGAATTGCAGCTCCGTTTCCAAACTCAAACAACGACGTCGACCTCTGCTGTTCTTAAGATTAACGACGGCAAAAGGGCATTATCCCAAGAAGATGGGGTGTAGCTGTTATTGTTATCGTTGTGTTGTCGTTTAGCTAATGCCTGGTATCATCAACTCAAGGAGCTTGTAGGGCAACAGTCGCTTGCCTCTTGCCTTGAACTGCCCTCTGAATGCTTGTATCTTATTAAACCTCTCCTTGTGTTGAGGGCCCGAGTGCGTTCCCTCATCACTCTTACTTTATCATTATTTCCCTGCGTCTCCTGCCTTTTATGCTTCTGTAATGGGACACGGTGGAGCTTGACAAGAACAGTGGAGGATATATGGGGCAAGAAATGGGCTAACGATCTCGATGGCTCTTAAATCTGAGATGGACTCGGTCACTCTCCCTGCTCCTCCATCTGTTGGCCAGTATCCCTCTGTCTCTCCTGTGTGTGTGTGTGTGTGTGTGTGTGTGTGTGTGTGTGTGTGTGTGTGTGTCTGTGTGTGTGTGTGTGTGTGTGTGTCTGATCTGATGCCAGGTAATGGAAACACGTCATTGACCAGGAGGCACACAGGCAGAAGGAACACTTACTCAGCAAAGTCTATAGTCACACCAGGAGTACCCTGATCCCTTATTAGATTCAACATTAAAATGTATTCACTATAGCCCGCCAATTGGGTAAACCATGTACTATGTCAAACCTACAAGAATATTTCACAGACTTTAATTTAAAAACGTCTTGATTCATAAAGTCATAGCTTTAGCTAAGTTAATATCCGCCTTTAATACACAGTGCTCAATACTGACAGGTGAAGCCCCATGTCCAGTTTTTAATTGAAGCTTGCCCATCTGCCCGAGTGCCTCTGATATATTCCACATGCACCATTTAGAATCCAACAGTCCTAACTGTGAGTTCTGCATCTGAGGTAGTAAAAATCAATGTGATGAAAGTTTTACACTTTTAATTGTGATTTCATACTTTCTCTTCTCGTCACACTCCATAAGTTTGCCAGAAGAAAAAAAAAGAGTGACAGTGAGAAAAGGCGTAGGTGTGTTTGATTTGGTGACGAGGTCACCTTCGGTCCCTCTGAGTGTTCCGGAGCTCCATTACTGGCTTTGTCTCCGCGTGTGATCATTTTGTCTGCTGTCATACTTCATTGATTCCTCCCAGAGAGCTACGCCTGCTCAAAACCCCGCGGCCTGTGGCTCATCATTAATTTCTCTTCCAGAATGAAGACCACGCCATCTCCAGCGTCCGTCTCCACTTGTCTTTCTTTTCTTTTTGCTCTATCTGTTTTTCACTCTCTCTCCTCTTCCGTGCCTTATTAAAGATCATTTTGCCGATTATTTTAGTAATATTAGCCGTCCAGTTCTTGCTCCCCCTGCTCTATAGGCTGATAATTGCGGAGAGCAATCATCTGCCAAACGCTCTCCTGGCCTGGAAGAAAAGAAGTGGCTTAGTGTAGCTTTTCAATTATTTTAATGTTGGTAATGGAGACTCTGAAAAGTGTGAAGCAAATCCATTAAACATGTCTGACTAAAACTGATGGAAGTTTTTCAAGATACTTTTCTTGGCCTGCTTTTTTCCTGTCGCGACTCCTGGGGCGGGTGGCGTGGGGTTGGCAGTTATCTGCCCCTGAGAGGTGGGTAATGAGAATGGCCTTCGATAATGGCTGCACATTAGCCAGTGGACCTCCTGGAGGGAGGAGAGTCATGGATATTTTAATTTCTCGCAAGGTGGGAGGCTTCGTTAAAGCCCTAGCTCGGTGTTACTGTGTGGAGGAAATAAGGTGTCAAACATCATTCATTAACATCAAGTGTATATTTATATCCGCCACAGTTTGCCTGTGAAAAAAAAAACGAAAAAAAAAAACCCCCACTAAAACTATGTTGGTCCATTTTGGGATTTTGAGTGCTGCCCGTTGATGGATGGATGTGATAGAGGTGCCCAGAAGGCAAAGTGCTATTCGGACTACTTTCCAGAAACGTAATCTTTCACCGTCTGCCTTTTTCACATCCACCATGTTTGACAGACTGAGTGAAATCACTTCAGAAGCAGCCAAGGCCAGTGAACAGAAACAACAATATTTCAAAGTTATTCCCCGACTTATTTAACCACAGGACATGAAAGGGGGTGGGTGGGGGGGGGGGGGGTGTTCTCGGGACAAATTACTCTGAGGAAGTGGGAGGAGGCAGCACAGCAGTGCTGTGGCCAGAGATAACCTTCCTGGCTAGGAGCTTCTTCCAGCACTTCTGTTGTACTGTCTCACACCATGGGGAGATGTGTTGCTGTAGTTGCTTCTGAATGTCTGTGTTTTCCTTGCCTGTTTTTTTTTTTTTTTTTTTTCACCGAGCAACTCTCATTTCACCGAGCAACACATTGTTTACTCTCTAACAGACAATCCGAGCAGACCATTTGGCACGCGCTGGTGGCTGAGAGAGCTGCTCAGCCGCCTCTCCTCTTGCCAGATCTGACCGCTTATCCCTTCCTCACGTCCCCCTACACAGAGAGAAAATGCCTCCATTTCTCTCTGTCCTCCTGTTCTCTGCGTCAGACTAGAGCTGATCTGAAGTGAAATGCCAGTTCATAGGCCTTGCTACAGTAAGCCATGTCTCATAATACGCAACCTATCTGCAGTCTAGCGTCAGGCTTCTGCACAGAAATACACCTTGTAAATTTCACGTACCATTTCTCAGTGTGAAAATGTTAATTTGAAGTTTGAGTGCTTAGATGTAGAGCTACGGTGGTCTAATTTGTTAATGTGACTTGTAAACAAGAATCTGTGATGCTGGGCAGACTAATGATTATCCAGGCACCTTTTAATTATCAGTGTTTTCATGCTACATGATGCAACAATGAAATTCGCTGCAATAGGAGTGGCAATATTATGAAGTCACATTCTAAGTAACTCGTCATTTTTTTGTTGGCATGATTAAGAACTTGATGATGCTTTGTCACACTTCAGCTAAAAGACTGTAGCTAAAACACAAAAGGGGCTATGTGTTATGAAGGGACACCCTGCATACTGAAAGTCAACAGTATTTTTCTTCAGGATTTTCTGTTGGGACATGGGATTTTTGTTACATACCAAATATCATTAATAAGTTATACATACAATCAGGGTTGTAGTAGAGGCTAAACACAAGTAAACACAGTTTATCCACCTCTGGAATTTCAGTTTATCCACCTCGTATTCGAGTTTATCCATCTCTCAAAAAAGTTTATTCACCAGTTGCAACTTTGAACATTCAAAAGTCACACTGTATTATCCACATTAACAATATATGCACTCATCAACATGCTAGGAACCATTTAATACCACTGGTATTGTTATAAACATTGGACAATAACATCCACCATCATCAAACATGTTCTGAATGCCTTTTTAACAAATCCGATACCGCATGGCGCAGTCCACCTTACCGTGATCACAGAATTCATAGTTTACTCACCTCTTATTTTGCCACCACACCCCTGCATACAATACAACCAAGCCCAAAAGAGCCGATGCTTCTCGAGGTCTCAGCGGCGTCTTGTTCTGACTAGCCAGCACAGCGGTTAGTGATATGGGAGGAGAGGCTCAATTTTACACAGTAGAGTGCACAAACGATTGAGCGCAAGGAAAAGCACAGTGCTTGTGAGGTGTACAACCATAAATCTGCCCTGGATGATCTTCAGAGCCCCTCTTCCACAGCCGAGGGCCTGCTGGGTTATTGGTGGAGCGAGTCTACTATTGATTTGCTCAAAAATCTGTGCTGTAAAGGCTAGGCTTGTTAGATGATAGCCAACCAGCCCCAGCAAATCCACTTAAGAGTGAAC
>NC_055969.1:23563880-23591380 GCF_018492685.1 Alosa sapidissima
CTCTCTCTCTCTCTCTCTCTCTCTCTCTGAGCGGAAGTGAGTGCGTGTGCAGAGTGTGAGCGTGACTGAAGGCCGATTCTGGCTTGAGTGAGTGCCCTTTACATTCTAACTTTTCTATCTTTTTGTTTGTTTAATTATTTATTTGTTCGATAGTATTGTTTGTTAATTGAATTGAGAGTCTGCTGCCAGCATTAAGCTGGGTAGTATGGCAACTCCTAAATCAAAACTTGATTGTTTAACCAGGCGGCATGGCGTTAAAGTGGCGTCTAGTGTTAGTGTGGAAGCGTGTAGTTTAGCGGTGGGTAAAATTGTTGGATACGATAATGTATTGTCGGCATCTAGAATGAACAATGCGATCGTTCTTTTTTTGAGTACAATCGAAAAAGCCTATGAAGTTGTTCAATCTGGAATTGAAATTGATGGTTGGCTTGCCCCTGTTCTTCCACTTAGTAGCCCATCTAAGAAAATCACATTGTCTAACGTGCCACCGTTCTTAAAAGATGAGGTGTTAATCAGAGAACTTTCAAAGTATGGCAAAGTGGTGTCTCAAGTTAAGAAAATACCTGTGGGATGCAAGTCAACTTTGTTGAGCCATATGGTGTCTTTTAGACGCCAGGTGCATATGTTTCTGAAACAGGACTGTGATTTTAGCGCAGTGTTCAAGTTTAATGTTGATGGCTATGATTACACTGTTTATGCAACATCAGACTCAATGAAATGTTTTGGTTGTGGTGGACATGGACATTTGGTTCGTGCTTGCCCAAACAAAAAAGATAATGTTAAAGAACAAACTGATACACCTGCAAATGATTCTGAAATTGGTGAGGAAACTGAGCCATCTGACCCGCCCACTATTACGGCTGGTGGTGCAGAGTCTGTGTCTGTAGTGGTAGAA
This sequence comes from Alosa sapidissima, assembly GCF_018492685.1. Taxonomy (NCBI): domain Eukaryota; kingdom Metazoa; phylum Chordata; class Actinopteri; order Clupeiformes; family Clupeidae; genus Alosa; species Alosa sapidissima. The sequence continues at coordinate 23,564,776 of NC_055969.1, forward strand.
TTACATGTGCCGACACCGGATTTATCAAACGTGGTTGAGAAAGAGAATGTGACCGAAAAAGTGACCGAATCGAACGAAGCCGCTGAAATAAAAAAAACAGCGGAGTCTGAAATAATTTTGGCTGCGCCCGCACAAGCCGATGTGATCATGGATGAGGGCAGTTCTTGTGAACCTGCAGGGGTTACGGAGACTGTAGGCCTAGAGGCTGCAGAGTTGGTTAATGAGAGAACTGGTACACAAGCAGAGGAGGCTGGCTGTGAAACGGTCCGAGAGGAAAATGTTTTCAAAATTCCCAAAAATAAACGAAAGAAATCCTCTAGTAATAAAGCTACAAAACAATGGAAAAAAGACATTGATGTTGAGCTACCAACTACAGACAATGACCATGAGAGCGATGGTTACTCCACTGATTCTAGTTTGTCAAGTTCACAATCACAAGAGCTTTCTCAACCGTTAGTTGTCGTGTACTCCACTCAGGAGATAAGCCATTTTTTACAGACTACCAAATTTGTGCGTAATGTCAAGGTTGAGGATTATTTTTCCAATATACAACAGTTCATTGATGATGCCAAATATCTAATGAGGACAAATGAGGACGGAGGTTTTACTGACCAAGAGATGTTTCGCTTGGTTAAGATTGTGCGCAAGTTGAAAAAAGGAGAACCGATTGGAAATGATGGTGATACTCAGTAAAATATGTATGTTTATTTTCTTTGTCTTTTTCTGGTTACTTTCTTTTTTTGAAATGGGCGAAGTTAGAGTCGCTACTTTGAATTTGAATGGGGCCAGAGACGGGAGGAAAAGAGCAGAATTCTATGAATTAAGCAGACAGAAAAATATTGATGTTTTCCTTGTTCAAGAGACACATAGCGACTTAACTAATGAAGTTGATTGGGTGAAGGAGTGGGATGGGCGTGCCATACTCAGTCACAATACGTCCTTAAGTGGAGGTGTTGCTATCCTCTTTTCAAAGTCGTTTCTTCCATATTCTTATGATGTGGAAGAGGTGGTTAAAGGAAGACTATTGAAAGTAAAAGCAGTTTTTGAAAATGATGTTTTTGTTTTCATTTGTGTTTATGCTCCTACCTTAGCTGCAGAGAGGATGTGTTTTTTGGATAAGCTTGGTGATGTTCTTGGTGCATGTAATAGTACTGATTTTCTTTTTCTGGGTGGTGATTTTAATTGTACTGCTGATATTTTAGATAGAAATCATGTAGAACCTCATGTAGCCTCTCGCAAGCGTCTTATTGAGTTAATTGAAGCATATGAATTGATTGACATATGGAGATCTTTTCACAAAAAACAAAGGCAATATAGTTGGTCTCATTGTCGTGATAATTATTTATCAATGGCAAGACTTGACCAAATGTACTGTTTTAAGCATTTTTTTAGTGCTTTTCGATGTTCCTATATCAGTCCTGTTGGTTTTTCTGACCATTCCATGGCATGTTGTGTACTTATAAAATCTGCAGTTAAACCAAAAAGTGCGTATTGGCATTTTAATAAGATGTTGTTGGACGATCAAACTTTTAGAGAAGCTTTTGCTGTTTTTTGGGAGAGTTTTAAGTTGGAGAAGCCTTTTTTTCCCTCTTTGCAACAATGGTGGGATGTAGCAAAAATTCAAATTAAACATGTATGTCAAAAATATACTTTCAATGTCAGTAGAGACCTAGCTAGATCCATGAAAACTTTAGAAAAGGAGATTGTGGATTTGCAAAATGTGGTTGATAACAAAGGAAATTCAGAACAAATAGAATTGCTTAAAAGTAAAAAAGTGGAATTGGCTGATTTTTTGGGGAAAAAAACACAGGGCGCTTTGATCCGCTCAAGAATACAAAATGTATCTGTAATGGATGTTCCATCTAAGTATTTCTTTAATTTAGAGAAGAAAAATGGAAGAAAAAAGTTAATTCATGCTGTGCGCTCAGAAACAGGAACATTGTTGACTAAGCCAAATGAAATAAGACAACGAGTAAGGAGTTTTTACTCAGAACTTTTTAAAAGTGAATTGGTTGGAAATCAGGAGATTGAACGTGGTTTCCTTCATGACTTGCCAACGCTTTCAAAGGCTTCAGCAAAGATGCTGGATGGAGCTTTATCATTGAAAGAACTCTATACAGCCCTGATGGGTATGGAAAATGGACGTGCTCCTGGCATTGATGGACTGCCAGTTGAGTTTTACAAAGGCTTTTGGTCAGTATTGGGGAAAGATCTCCATGAAGTGCTGAATGACAGTATAGAGAAAGGAATCCTTCCTCTGAGCTGTCGAAGGGCTGTGTTGACACTGTTACCAAAAAAAGGTGACTTGACCGACTTGAAGCATTGGCGCCCAGTGTCTCTCCTGTGCATTGATGTTAAAATGTTTTCCAAAGCACTAGCAACTAGATTGAGAGAAGTGATGGAACAAATAATACATGTTGATCAAACCTACTGTATTCCTGAAAGGTCAATTTTTGACAATATTTTCCTTGTTCGAGATGCAATTGAAGTTTCTAGTAAGTTAAAAAAGAATTTTGGATTTGTTTTCATGGATCAGGAAAAAGCTTTTGACAGAGTTGAGCATAAGTATTTATGGGGGGTGTTAGAGGCTTTTGGATTCAATTCGGGTTTTATTCATTTAATTAAGGTGCTCTATAATGACATTGAGAGTATAGTGAAAGTTAATGGTGGTTTGTGTCCCCCTTTTAAAGCACTAAGAGGTGTAAGACAAGGTTGTTCATTGTCTGGAATGCTCTATTCCATGGCAATAGAACCTTTGCTTCACAAATTAAGGTGTAAAATGACTGGCTTTTCTCTGTCCAATTGTGAAAAGGTTTTTTGTTTATCAGCATATGCCGATGATTTGGTTGTAGTAGTCAATGATCAAAATGATGTTGATACCTTAAATGATGTTGTGAAGGATTTTGGAGTGATATCATCTGCAAAAGTCAACTGGAAAAAAAGTGATGCTTTTCAGATAGGTGATTGGGTAGATGGACCAGCCAAACTCCCAGAAGGGTTAAATTGGAAAAAAGGGGGTTTCAAATATCTGGGTGTTTTTTTGGGAGATGATAACACTGTACAAAATAATTGGGATGGAGTCATTGAAAAAGTGAAGGGACGTTTAAAAAAATGGACATGGCTACTACCTCAGATGTCATATAGGGGACGTTGTCTGGTTATCAATAATCTAGTGGCATCCTTTTTGTGGCATCGGCTGGCTGTTTTAGATCCACCATCAGGTCTTTTAATGAAGATCCAGTCAACCCTAATAGATTTCTTCTGGGATAAGTTGCATTGGATCCCTCAGAGTGTCTTGTATTTACCAAAAGAAGAAGGTGGCCAGGGTTTAATCCATTTGCCCAGTAGAGCAGCTGCTTTTAGGCTTCAGTTCATTCAGAGGTTTCTTACTGGGCCAGAAGATCTTGTTTGGAGGCCTGTGGCTTGTGAAATCATGCATAATGTGAGTGGTTTGGGTTTAGACAAGTCTTTGTTTTTCCTGGATCCTCATGCAATACATTGTATTGATTTACCTGTTTTTTATAAAGGACTTTTTAAGATCTGGGGTTTATTTAATGTTAGCCGAATGGAAGAGACTGGTTCTTTGCATTGGCTCCTAGAGGAGCCTCTAATCTATGGATCAAGACTGGACATTTCAAAGAATGTAATGCCTGGATTGAACAGTTATTTATGCAGTACTGGACTTACACGTTTGCGTCATTTGGTGGATGTATCAGGCTCTCTTATGGACAGTGCCACACTGGCTGTACGCATGGGAGTGAGGTCCTTGCGTATGGTGGAGAAGATGTTGCATTGCTGGAGAACAGAACTAACATCACGTGAGCGCAAAATGATAAAGAATTATGTTGATGGCATTTTGATTCCTGATAGAGAAGACCCTTTTCCTGAATTGTCACTTACACCGAAATTAAATGATTGTAAAGGTATTTTTTTGCCCCCTCCAAAAGAAATAGATTTCAGCGAAGTCAATGGTAAATGTCTTTACAAGACCTGTGTTAAAGTGATAAATAAAGAAAGGCTAGATGGAAAGGTTGACACGCCTTGGCGTTCTACTTTTGGTTTAGTAAGTAATGTTCAACCAGAGTGGAAATCTCTATACAAACCACCATTAACTAAAAGAGCTGGGGACTTACAATGGAGGTTACTGCATGGTATTTTGGCAGTTAACTCTTTTATTTCTGTTTTAAATCAAAATGTAAGCCATGAATGTCCTTTTTGTTTGGAGAGAGAGACTGTTTTTCATGCCTACTCAAATTGTTTCAGACTGCCACCTTTGTTTAAGTTGTTGGCAAAGCTATTAGAGTGTTTTGGAGAGTTTTTCTCTATTCAGACCTTCATATTGGGGTTTAAATATGTTCAGAAAGAACGTTGCAAGTGTGAAATGATTAATTATATCTTTGGGAATGCTAAGATGGCCATTTATATAAGTAGGAAGAATAAGATTGAAAAAGACTCTGACCATGATGTAATTGACATTTTTATTCGCCTGGTGAAATCAAGAGTAAAATTAGAATTTGACTTTTATGAAACAAAAGGTGATTTTAATTCTTTTGAAGAAGAGTGGTGCCAAGGTGGAGCAATATGCTCATTGGTCGATAATGAATTATTTTTTTCAGGTTATTTTCTTTGATTTTCAGTTTTTCTAAAAAAAGTGATGGTTTTATGGTAATGTGATCGTGTGTTTTGTAATAAAGAGCTGTTAAAATTCTCTCTCTCTCTCTCTCTCTCTCTCTCTCTCTCTCTCTCTCTCTCCCTCTCTTTCTGACCAGCAGGTGAGGCGTTGTTGGCACAGGCTCAGGGTGATGAAGTGCTGGGACTTGCTGTAGTTAACACTCAGCGCCCTAATGGGGAAATCTGTTGAGGGAGAAAGAAAGAGAAGGACAGAGAGAGAGAGAAAAAGAACGACAGAATAGAACAAAAGAATGGGCACAGAGGAGGATGTAGAGAGATACAGAGCAGAGAAAAAGAGAGAGATGGAGAGAATGAGGAAAGAGAAAGAAGAAAAGGGTGAGCAATCATGTAAACATAGTTGTTAGTAAACATTGTTGGTAAACATTGTTTAGACAAGGTGCACAGTGATGTATGTGCAGAAAGAGTTGAGGAGGAAAGGGCAGTGATAATCAATGTGTATCGGTACTCTGGATTCCTGATAATCAATGTGTATCGGTACTCTGGATTCCTGATAATCAATGTGTATCGGTACTCTGGATTCCTGATAATCAATGTGTATCGGTACTCTGGATTCCTGATAATCAATGTGTATCGGTACTCTGGATTCCTGATAATCAATGTGTATCGGTACTCTGGATTCCTGATAATCAATGTGTATCGGTACTCTGGATTCCTGATAATCAATGTGTATCGGTACTCTGGATTCCTGATAATCAATGTGTATCGGTACTCTGGATTCCTGATAATCAATGTGTATCGGTACTCTGGATTCCTGATAATCAATGTGTATCGGTACTCTGGATTCCTGATAATCAATGTGTATCGGTACTCTGTGTACCTTGGCACAATGTGTACTGGTAGTCTGTATTCCTTGGTTTAGTTACAATGTAACACGGGCTGTTACAGTTCAAGAAGCTCTATGCTGTATAAAGTGTTACTGAACTACTAAACTACTTTGGAGTTCACCCCCCCCCCCCCCCCCCCCTTCCACACACACACACACACACACACACACACACACACACACAAATGTCCTCGTGTTCACGGGCATCTGGGTGTTGGCACGCTGGCAGGGCCTCCCAAACAAATGGAGTTCAACTGAAATAGTTTTCATTAGACCTCAGTCTTCCCGACGGGCACCCAGCAGGAATGTTAAAGCGTCGGAGTGATTTTCTCTGCGCGTCCGAGCCGCTGACCTCCAGCGAGACGCTAATAAGCAGAGGAAGATGGCGATCCTCGCTCGCCTGCGAGGCGCCCGGAGAAATCAGCCAATTTATTTATCTTGTTTGTTTCACAGTTATGCATCAGCACGCCGGAAAGACAGGCTCGCCACAGCGCTGTTCTCATTCCGTCTTTGATTTCCTGAGCCGTTGAGGTGTCTCTGTGTTTTATTTTCCTCCGGCGGAGCGCGGCCGAGGAGGCGAGGAGTGGCGGTTGTGTGGAGCACCAGAGGCTGACCCTTCTCTCTCCTCTCTGGGTTGTTATTGCTGGAGGACGATCCACCTGACTCAGTAACGGCTGGCAGAGTGTGTCTGCTGGTGTGAGGAAGGGTACAGGGCTTCTGCCCACTGAGCATGGGAGGGATACGGGACTGAGAGCCAGATGGCAACTGCAGTCATGCTTGTGCCTATCTCTAAATGCCCTGTGTGTGTGTGTGTGTGTGTGTGTGTGTGTGTGTGTGTGTGTGTGTGTGTGTGTGTGTGTGTGTGTGTGTGTGAAAGTCAAATCCTTTACGTTTTTTCCCCTTGTGTGGGTTTTGCATGTGTACATAAACACATACTGCCTTTTGCTCTTTCTCTTTCTTTCTTTCTTTCTTTCTTTCTTTCTTTCTTTCTCTCTCTATTTCTCTGTCTTTTTTCTCTCTCACACACCCACACAACACACATACTGACACACACACACACACACGCACATGAAGGTGCCATTTTAGCTCGCGTTTTATTTTCTTCCGTCTCTCTTTCATTTCTCTCGTTCTCATTCTCCAGCGTCTCGTTTATTCCTCCAGCGTCCTCTGTTGTCACGGTGAACACCCAGCCTGTCTGCCATCAAAACGCAGATTAAAGCTGCTTATTTTCAGCGGCGTTGTAGAAAGGTCGCTTGGTATTATTTTGGGTGCGTCTGCGTTGGAGGGACATTTCTGCTTCTTCCTACACGTTTCGTGAGTGTTCTCTCCTCAGGCTGGCTCGTCGACGCCACTGGGAAACTTCCCGCCGCCCTGACTGCATGTGTTGTGCGGTTTCACCACCGCGGACGCACTAATCGAAGTGGAAGCGCTTCTTTCATTTAGTCGCTCTGAGCCACAGGGAAAAAAAAAGAAGAGAACAGGAAAAAAAAGAAAAGAATAAACACATTTAATAAAGGACGTCATTTTATCTGATCTCATGAAAAGGGTCGGGGTGGTGTTTCTTCTCTCATATTGCGCTCATTACTTCTGGGGAAAATATTTGTTTTTCGTTTTTTTTTTTTTTTTTTTTGTTTTTGTTTTTGTTCTCACATGAAGAACAAAGGGCTCGATCTTAATTAGCCTGCGTTTCTGGTGCGTTTTCTGCCGGAGCACACTGAGGTGGCCCGAGTGGTGTGCAGCAGCAGCAGACGCGTAGCGTAGCGTCAACGTGGGATGTGCCACGCATGCCTTTCCTGCCAGGGACTTCCATCAGAGGCGTTCAGCAGATGAATATGTTCAGTTGGGTTTACTGACTGGTTTGATAATGACACAGTGAGCTTTGTTTTGTGAGCACTGGTACTGTATCTCTCTCTCTCTTTCTCTCTCTTCCCTTTGTTCTGCTTCTCCCACTATCTTTCTCTGGCTGTTCATCACTCTTTCTTTTTTTCTCTCTCCCTTATTTCTTTCTCTCTCTCTCTTTCTCTCTCTCTCTCCCTTGTTTATTTCCTACTCTCTTTCTCTCTCTCTCTCTCTCTCCCTTATTTCTTTCTCTCTCTCTCTTTCTCTCTGTCTCCTGTCTCCGACGTCATGAATAGCCCTACGGTCGACTTGCCTGTGCGTTACTTTTTGCCTTTTTGTGGATTAATACTTCATTTTTACCACAACAGTTTCATTCATTATGGTGATATGATTATCAAGGGGGTTGCATTGGCTGGTTCTGATTGGAGGGATAACTATCCTCCCATCCTCCCATATTTTCAGCCTATGGGTGTGTGGTCCAGATGATTTGAAGGATCTTAACAGGGTTGTGGATTGCACCTCCAAAGGGTCTGTTTCCTCTCCCACACACCCAGTGGAGGTCTGGTGGCACGTGTGAACCATCCGATCTGAAATTCATGCCACGTTTGTGGCTGTTTTTCTTCCACCACCTCTCTTCCCCTTTCCGAAGTAATGAAATGCATTTCGCATCGAATAATTCAATCAGCCAATTGAGAGGTGGAGGCGTTTTATGAATCCATTTATTTAGTGAGAAAACAAGATGAACGCCGAGAAAACGCCGGCTATGTCCGCGCACCGTCATACCACATAATTCAAGTGCATATTTGGAAATTAATGCCTGGCTCTCTTAACTAACAAATATCCGGGCCTGAAAGTTTACTTGTTTTCTATTTCCTTGGGTGGCATTTGGAAGCATTGGGAGGGAAAATGCATTACTTCTCCTGTTCCGGCCTCACCATAGCACATCAAGGACAAATCAACTTGGTAATAAGGCGAAATTGGACGGACAGACCACATTCACACACACTCGCTTGCCAAACACGCTGGCTTCCTACTCACTACTCACAACGTGTGTGTGTGTGTGTGTGTGTGTGTGTGTGTTCGTGTTTGTTCTGAATCGTGATGAGCAATGTGAGGTCACCTCCGGTCAGTAAAACACATTCATTAATATCAGCAGGCTCTATGCACCTGTCGGAGATCTGGTGGGGTGGGGGTTGCAGGTGAGATAAGGTAAACCCATTAGGGAGGGCTGCACTGCACACACACACACACACACACATACACACATACACAACCTTCCCCCCAGTGTGTGTGCTGGAGCTGCGGGCTGCTCTTTGCCCCTGTGTGTGTGTGTGTGCATGCTCTTTGGTCCACTGCTGTCAGGCGTGTTAATGCTGTCAGCTGGGCGCTGCTCATTAGCGTCCCCGTGGCTAATTGGTCCGACTACGCGTCGCCGGCAGATTAGTGGCAACGGCGAGGGAGCGGCGCTGCGCGGTAAACAAAAACAAACATTCTATAGGAGCGCCCGACCCGACGCCTGCCCGCCCACCCGCCGGCCAGGACAGCATTTAGTCTGTTCCGGTGGCAGCTTCATTTCAGTGTCCAATTAGCACAGGACTCAACCGCGCGGAGACACGCTGTCTAGGGGTTTGACACTCGTGCAGATGAGGGAAGCAGACGCTTGAAAAGCCACAACGAAGTGGTCCTGCTGTGTTTCTCTCTCTCTCTCTTTTCCTCTTTCTCTCTCATTCTCTCTCTCCATCTCTCTTTCTCTCTCTCTCTCTCATTCTCTATCTCTTTCCCTCTTTCTCTCTCATTCTCGCTCTCCCTCTTTCTCTCTCTCTCTGACTCTCTCTCTCTTTCCCTCTTTCTCTCTCTCTCCCTTCTCCCTCTCTCTCTCTCTGTCTCTCACTTCCACACTGAGTCGGCGGAGTGGCTGTTTTATGTGCGGCGGAGCGTGTATGCGCAGCGTGCCTGAGTCCGACTCCGACTTCGCCGCTGTTTGCCCTGGCACGGGCGCGAGACGGAAGAGCACCCACGGGGCGTAGAGCAGCGGCCGAGAGGGGAGAGTTAAACGCCGACCAGGAGACCAGGAAACCTGAGTGAGTGGACTTCACTGCCACATGGAGAGAGTGATGGAGGGGGTGAACGAGGAGAAGGAGTGAGAGCGAAACATAAAAAGAAGAGAGAGAGAGAGAGAGAGAGAGAGAGAGAGAGAGAGAGAGAGAGAGAGAGAGAGCAAGCACACAACCATATTCAGTTAGAATGAAAAGAAATGAGAAAGAGGGGGGGGGGGGGGTGTCAAAAAAAGTCTGCAGAGGAAATGAACAGATGTTTTGAGGCGACCAAACTGGATGAAGGCGATTTAAAATTGCATGATACTCTTCATTTATTACTCAAGAGTCGGGGCTGGATGAGGGTGCTGGTGGTAAGGAGGGGGTGTTATGGGGGGCCGTGGGTAAGAGAGAGTTGGAGGGGGCGTTGTGGGGGGGATGTGGGTAAGAGAAAGACTTGGAGGGGGTGTTGTGGGGGGGCCGTGGCAAGAGAGAGTTGGAGGAAGGGAGGGGGTGTTGTGTTGGAGGATTGAGGCCAAACCCACGGTGGGTTCTCACAGCCGGTTTCATAAGATGATCTGCAGCACGGCCAAACACACACACACACACCCACACACACACGCACACACACACACACACGGCCAAACACACACACACTGCCAAACACACACACACACACACACAGCCAAACACACACACATGGCTGGAGCAGCAGCCTGGGTAGCGCTTCAGAAGCCATAATGAGGGGTGGGCAATACACACACACACACACACACACCATAATGAGGGGTGGGGGTGGGGCAGAGAGCGCCTGGACTGAGATATCATCATCATCAGGTTTTGATATAAGGGTCAAAGAGTGACCAGAGAGTTTTCTGCTCTCCGCTGGTTGTGTGTGTGTGTGTGTGTGTGTGTGTATGTGTGTGTATGTGTGTGTATGTGTGTGTATGTGTGTGTATGTGTGTGTGTGTGTGTATGTGTGTGTGTGTGTGTGTGTGTGTGTATCTAAATCCTACTTTATAAAGCGCAGACAGAGGCCAAGCACTTGGCTTATTTATTCATATATTGGGGGAACTTGGCAGGGTAGGGTGGGGTGGGGTGGGGTCGTGCGGTTAGTGTTTATGACATGAATTAAATAATAGGAGTTGTTATGAAAGAGTCATTTTAGCTAAGTGGGCAGAAGGTGCCACAGCCGCCGTCAAGATGCCTGACTAAAGAGAGAAAAGTCTTGGGCTGTTTGCCATGGACACAAAACATATTTGATATCAGATGTCTACTTAAGTAAAAGTACTGAAGTACTTGTTTTTAAAAGTACTTGAGTATCAAGAGTACAATTTCTAAATATTGCATTACTACTGCCAGAGTGCTTACATTTATGTACAGAAACGTCCTACATGGAGTCCTACTTGGAGAATGTAAAAGGAATTGAAAGTAAAATCAAGTCATTTCCATATTTTTACCATGTTGCCAGGGATGGGCAGTATTTCTTATACATGTATTTAAAATATGTATTTCAAATACAAAATACTATTTTGTAATTGAAACACTTGAAGCGAAAACTATCATTAACTTGTTCAGCAAATTGAAATAGTCTGGCGAGGTGGGGCCACGGGGTGGCAAATTCCCGGCATCCAGTAACCTGCTGCGTCTTCATCCATTGTTTCGTCCATGGTTTCGTCTCTTATCTAAATCTGACCATGGAGTTGACTTTGGCGGAAAGCTGAAGGTGATTGCTGATAGGCTGTCCCAATCAGTGGTGCCTGCACAATCCAATCACGTTTGAGAGGGAAACAACAAATTGAGGGTTTCCGAGATTTTTCATTTTTCCTTTTTTTTTTAGAAGAAGAAGTAACGGGTACTCACGGTTATGGATAGAAATGTAGTGGAGTAAAGAGTACAATATTTGCCTCTCTAATGCACTTGAGTAAAGTCATGAGTACTCCCCAAAAATGATACTCGAGTAAAGTACAGATCCCTCAAAATTGTACTCAAGTACTGTACTCAAGTAAATGTACTCCGTTACTGTCCGGCTCTGTTGATATTTAATATTGCTATTGATATTGTTGTTAGAATTACTGTTATTGCCTAATGCAGGCTTCTCAACTTCATTTGGAGATTATTTTCAAGAAAGTAGTGGTCATATACACTAAGTCAGTTTGGACAAAAGCGTCTGCCAAACACCATGGCCATAACCATAACCATTAAAGCCAGTCTGCCCCTCGAGTGCTGAAATCCTTTCTGACCCCTACATTTATTTTGGGGCAGTCAGAATTCTGAGATTGCACGGCTATTCATCCTGTCCTCGCTGTGTCACTGTGATCATAAATACGATGTGCTCTTGCAAAGTCAGCATTCAGTATTTATTGATGTGATTTAAAGACTGTTGGTGGGGCTCCCCTGTGGCCAGCTTAAAAAAAAAAAAAAGACTTTCAACGCGCTGACTCAGCACTTCACGCTGCGGGCCTAAATGCTATTTTTGGAAAGAACTGCATGTTTATTTTTGTCATCATTAGTACAGGCCTTTTTTGTGTCAAACAGATCTATCTATCTATCTATCTGTCTATCTATCTATCTATATCTCTATCTATCTATCTATCTATCTATCTATCTATCTATCTGTCTGTCTGTCTGTCTGTCTGTCTGTCTGTCTGTCTGTCTGTCTGTCTATATTTTTTTCTTTCTATCTATGTGTTTATATAGTAGTGTCTGTTAAAAGGTCACATGAGGTCGACGTATACAGTATGTGACTGCCCGGGCCTGGACAACACCCAGCAGGGGATTAAAGTTCTCTGAGACTGGTTCACTTGTGGTTCAGTTAAACGCATCTAATCCCATAGAGCACATACTGCTGTTATCTCCGTTGTTGCTATTTCAGTTTTCATTGTAAGTGCAGGGCGTTTTTTTTTTTTTAATCTTGTTCCTCACGCTATGGTGGTGAACATTTGGACGTGCATGAGTCCCTGTGTGGCTGTGGTGAAGTCTTAAACCCAGCAAGAACAGTGAAACCACTCCAACACCATCTTAAGCCTCGAACACAGAAATAACTCTTTTGTTGCTCTGCAACAAAACACATTTGTCAATTACACTGTAGTTCTGTTTGAAGAAAGATATAAGCAGCTAAATGTGTCTTGATTTAAAACAGATTTTCATGAACATGACCTTGCCTGTGCTTCTTACGTTTTGCACCTGGCTTTTTGTTATTTTCCTGTTCGTCTGAAATGATACATCTTGTCCCCATTTGGTTTTAACGTCTTCCTCATGTCTTTATTTTCATTTCCAGAAATATCACAACAGTGTGCCAAGTACAAACACTCACACACAAACACACACACACACATTAATTCTTTATTTAAATCCACAAATCATATTACAACAGACAGGATTCAAATATTTCAAGAGATAAGATAGGGCTTTGCCACTCAACTGGTATTCAGGGGTACAAAAAACATCTCCTGTGCCATACTGCAAGGCTGCCTTTAACTGCAGATATGGAGCAATTAGATATTATTATATAATAAATATTTGTTTTTCTGCTGGAGAGCCCTGCCAGCCTTAACCCACTGAACCCACTGAAAACAAGATTGTAGACATGCCCCAAGCTGCCAAAGATCAACACCACTAGCTTGCATTGATAGCCTAGGTCACATAGTTTTGTCCGTATGGGTTCGTACTTCATGATTTTATCATTAAAAGCCATGTCCATGTAGAGATCGTACACACATCCTATTTCAAGTATAAGTACTTCCCCTCTGTCTCGGTCTAAAAACACAACAACAGGGGTTATGGATGTTACAAAACACATCAGTGAAGCTGTTAAACCATTCTGGCATAATACGCGAATGTTTCTACATGGTCACATTATCTGGAAGTACATCCTTAACAGTGCTAGCAATAAGGTCAACAATTCGGTCGTGGCGTGCAGTATAAAGTCCTTTGTACATAGTACAGCCATTAACAATATGGGCAACTGATTCGAGGTGATGGTCAGAGTCTGAGTGCATTATACAGTGTGGATGGTGGATTGCAGGGTACCATAATGCAAGGTTGTATTTGGTGGGTAACACCTGCAGTCTGGCTTTGACAGTGAAACAGAGGATGTCCTCCCCAACTGCGGCATTTGTAAACATGGAGTGTGAGACAGAGTGGTCGGCAAAGTGTAGGCATGCCAACTTTCCCTGCATTCTGAGTCCAGTCCAGTGTTGTTTGTTTTATATTAAGAAGGAATCTCCTTGCTGTTGTATTCTGTAGTGTGTGTTGTGCCTCGTTGTGATATACAGTAGCCTCTGCTGTTACAGATGGGTCTGTGACAACTGCATCAGATGCCTGTGGTGCTGTGTGTGAGTTGTGTTGTGTCCATTTTAGTTTGACTGACATTCTTTTGCACAGATCATTTAGGTCCGGCCAGTCTGATCGGACTCCAAAGCCAGCAGCTTGTGTGTCCAGTTTCCCGCTGCTTTTCCTCCTAAAGCCTAGGAAGCTGTCCTGGCCTGGTTTGGCCAGAGGGACCTTCCTCTTCTTGAGGTCCAGCAGGAGGGAAGCTCTGGCTAGCTCTCTGACAGTGGCATCGTCATTGTTGAGCATGCAGATGAGGTGTGTCAGCCTGGTGGCAGTGTATACCCATTCCACGTTTGGGACACCCAGCCCCCCCTCTTTGCGTGAGAGGAAGATGAGGTCCCGGGTAGAGTGAGAGTTCAGCCCCAGCCATTTTCCGACGGCCTGGACTGTTTTATTGTTCATGTCGCGTAGGACATTTTGCGGGATGTGGACGTTTGCAAAGAGGTGTTGTACCTTTGTCAGGGCCACCTCTCTGATAGCGTCCAGTTTCATGACTACAGGGAGGGGGGAGGAGTCGATTAGGTCGATCCTGTTCTTATAGGCATGGCATAGATCCTGTGCCTGCTCCCCCCACTCACCTGCAATGTTGATGTTATGGCCAAGATAGGTGTATGACTCATGGCGTGGGTAGACTCTGATGGGCTACCTCATGATTGTGAAGAAGGGGGGTTTGTCCGATTTGGCTTTATACCAGCGGTTTCCACCGCTGCGTCGCTCATATAGTGCTGCGCACTTGGTGTGTTTTACCTCCAGTTTTGACCAGCAAAGAAATTCGTCTGTTCTGGCCAGCATATTATGTATGACATCCTCATCTCTGGAGGAAATCTCCACGTCGTCTGCATACCCCTGAACAGGGTTTGGGGATCTGGTATGAGGTGGTGCACACTGACAGAGCCACTTGAGCCACTGGTTAATGGCAAGGATGAAGTTCACCGCACTCCAGGGGCAGCCTGTTTTAATCCCAACCTGGAGAGGAATGGGCTCTGTGAGTTGGTGTCCACACACACACACACACACACACACACACACACAGACACACAGACACACAAACACAAACAAAATCAGGAAAGAGCAGCATTGTGCTTTGCAATTTGATTACCTTTATTTGTTTGCATGTTGTTCTTGCTGTTTTCTTGTTTTACCTGATTGTTTGTTTGTTCGTTTGTTTGTTTGTTTATTTACCAGGTGCCCCCACTGGTGCCCACCTGGCGGAAGACATGTCCCACTGGCAGCTCCACACCCACTACTACCCGCCACTGCTGCGCTCCGCCTCCGTGCGCAAGTTCATGGTGGGCTACGAGATGCTGGCACAGGAGCAGAGGGACCTCACGCCTGAGCAGGTGAGTCGTCAACGTCAACGTCAACGTCAGCGTCAGCGTCGCCACGGGGCGTCGGCAGTGGTTATCGCCACCACAGGGTGGCATGGGCAGTGCCAGAGTAGCAGGGCCTCTCTAGTTCCTCTCAGCGGTGTCATCCTGGATGTAAAACACAGACCAGGAAGTCAAATAAGCCAAATACAGTCTCTCTCACAGTGGACAGGATTGATCGATGCGGGGGCATTGATGATGTGTCCTATTAATTGAGCAGTTGGCTGTCATAAGATGTGTTTATTGTCATAAACAACACTGATGAGGACCTTAGAGACATCATAAGTTGTTTGTGCTAATGTGGCTAATCTATAACCTGTAATCTATCTATCTATCTAACTTGTACCTATCTATAATGTGTTTATTGTCATAAGCAACACTGATGACCTTAGAGATGTCATAAGTTGTTATCACAGAAGAAGAGAGTGTGATTTATGTCCAGAATAAAAATCTAGTCCACTCCATTCTACTTCCTCTGTGACTGGCCCTGACTACCGTTCTATTACCCCTTCTATTGCCCCTCCCTAACCCTTCACCCCCCTGCCCCCCTGTTCCCCTACCATATCCTAGAGTGTGGACAGTTTCCTCCTCACGGGGCGGTCAGCCTTTCCTGACGTCCTTCCTTACAGTGGCATGTTAATTGGAAGTCGGTGCCTTCAGGTCGGACTTCATGCGAACGTTATTAACTTTTTAATGTAGGAGAAGTGGCCGTGCTTTGTGTTGGGGCAAAGATGAGCACAGCGGCGGCAGCAGAGGCGGCGGCGGTCAAGTCTGAGCAGAGTCGTCGCCGTCGTCGCCGTGACAACGGCGGCGGAGAGCTCTGTAATCTCCGGCAGACAGGCGGGCGGTCCATCGGTCAGAGCTTTGGGCATCCCTGGCCTCCTACTGCTCGGCTGCGTTTGGCAGTGGTGTCACGTCGGGAGCTTTAAATCTGCCCCATGCGATGCCCACTTAGCCCCGCGCATCGAGAGTCCCTGTCAGCACCGCTCCCTGGAGGGGACGAGATGGAAATGGAAATTCAGCCTCTCTTTCTCTTCCTTATTCTCTCTCTCTCTCTCTCATCTCTCCATTCTGCTCTCTCACTGTCTAGCCATCAATTCTCAAGCGTAGAAGACTCCTTTTCTCCCTCCTTATTCTCTCTCTCTCTTTCTCTATCTATCAATTCTCAAGCGAAGACTCCTTTTCTCCCTCCTTATTCTCTCTCTCTCTCTCTCTCTCTCTATCATTTCTCAAGCGTACTCCTTTTCTCCTGCCTTATTCTCTCTCTCTCTCTCTCTGTCTCTCTCTCTCTTTCTCTATCTATCAATTCTTAAGCGTAGACTCCTTTTCTCCTTGCTCTTCTTTTATCAGCTCAATTATTCTCTTGCTCTTTTTGAGACCACATTCCTCACTCCATTATTTCTTTCTATTTCTTGGAACTTTATTTCTTTCTTAGATTTTTCTCTCTGTCTTTCTGTCTGTTGTAGCTCTTTCTCTCGTTCTTAGTTTTTTCTCTTCCACTCATTCTCTCTCCTCATCCCTCCATTTCCCATTTTTCTGCTGATGCCAATGAGATGTCTCACTCTCTCTCCCTCAAATTCAATGAGCTTTATTGGCATGACTGTAAAAATGAAATATATTGGCAAAGCAATATGATGTGGTTCTCTCTCTCTCTCTCCCTCTCTCTCTCTCTTTCCCTTGTGCCCACGGGTGCAGTGTACCCTGCCGCTGTCTGAGGAGATGGTGCTGCTGTGTCCATCAGAGTGCCAGGCTGATTGATGCCATCTGGGCAGATTGATTGATAGCTTAATCAAATTACCGGCCAATTCTGATCTGCACCCTGTCATTCTGTCTCTCTCTCTCTCTCTCTCTCTCTCTCCCTCTCTTCCTTTCTCTCTCTATCTCTCCTCACTCCCTCTCTTTCTCTCCCTCCCTTTCTCTATCTGTCCCTCTCTCTATCTCCCCCTCTCTCTCCCTCTCGCCTCTCTCCCTCTCTGTTAACTGGCGCTGATCCGACATGCTGTGTCTGCCAGGCCTGGTGGGTATTGAGGCTGACCATTGCTTCAGAACTGACCCCAGATATCAATCTGTGTTTGTTAGTGCCGCTTTGCTACCACGCTGGCTCCCTTTCATCAGGGCTGCTGGCAGGTGAGACTCACTCAACACACCAAGGTCACTGCCATCTGGACCCAAGGTCACTGTCTCCTGGATTCAAGGTCACTGTCATCTGGACCCAAGGTCACTGTCTCCTGGATCCAAGGTCACTTTCATCTGGACCCAAGGTCACTGTTACCTGGATCCAAGGTCACTTTCACCTGGACCCAAGGTCACTGTTACCTGGATCCAAGGTCACTTTCATCTCGACCCAAGGTCACTGTCTCCTGGATCCAAGGTCACTTTCATGGTGCAACAGGGTGCAGGGCAGACCTCTACCTCACCCAGACCACATCCTGCGTTTCATTGGAATAATGTCTCTAGAGGTGCAACATGTCACCCATGCAATACAGTAGATTCCTCAGTAGGGCTAATTTACAGTAAGTAACACTGAAGATCCTTCAATAAATAGTAGTGGTTCACCTCAGAAGATATGCACTCATCTTGAGCAGCTTGTAGAGTTGTGTTTAGTCTTTGCTCCACAGTGATGCTGATTCTTATAGTTTTGTTTCTAGCTTTGCTGCTGAGTGTTAACTCAGAGAGTAACTGATGTTAGTGAGGCCACTGGAATGGATGTGCAGCTGTGTTGGGCTGTGAAAGTTCCACAGGTCCGTTACAGGAGGGGAACACTGCGTAAAAAGCCTAACAGAGCCGCCATTCCTCCCTTCTTTAGAGCCGCCATTTCTCCCTTTTAATCTTTAAGCACTCTTCAGGCTTCATGATTGAATAGTTTTCGCTTTGAATATCACAATGCCGCTCCTCATGATTTAATGTGCTGTAACATTTATTACGCCTCTGTGAAACCCCCTCGATGGGCACACACACACACACACACACCAGCAAAGTCCTGTAGTGCTGAGCGCTGGCGGCGTTTATGAGTGCGACCTGCCACTTAGCTCCCGAACGCTATCAAACGGCGCGTTGGCGCGCCGGTGAGAAATTAAACCTTGGAGGAGGAGAGAGAGATGGAGAGGGGGACACAGAGAGAAAGAGAGAGATGGAGGGATTGAGAGAGACGGATGGATGGAGGGGGGAGTGGGGGGGTCCCCAGCCAGGAGATTGGATCAGGAAATGACAGTGGCTGTAGGACATTTAATCAATCTGACTGTCTCAGGTTTTCACCCGTTTAGAGTCTGCCAGCTCCAAAAGGGAAAAAAAGGGTAGAAGTGAAGGCGGACGATGTGTCCTGCTTAGTGAGGCCTTTTTTATATCGCCTCGTTCTTTTGGAGTAACAGCAAAAACACTGACCTCCTCGTCCACCACACGTCTCCTCCAAAACTCACACTTTCAGCGTTTCCCTCCAGATGCTGTTTGGGTTATTACATGTCTGTATTTTTGCATGTGACTATCTTAACGCCTGAGCCAAGTACAGCTTGAAACGGCATGCACTGAACATGAAACGCCTCCTGAACTTATTGATCAACTAGTTATTGATGCATAGGGCACTTACTATGAACCGTGACCAATTTAACAAAAGCTAAACATTCTTTCGAGAGATTAGTTCTCACCCAGAGAGAAAAGCTTGGTGTCAGATCTGAGGAGACTCTTTACAGCTGAAAAGCTAATATGAAATAAAGCTGATAGCGGGAGAAACGTCAGGCGGCTTCTACAAAGCCGCTCTCATCTGATGTTTCTTCAACGGAGACAAGTTAGTGGGGGAGCCTTTAAAGTTTTTCAAAAAGAGGACACGCTTTTATTTTTTTATTTCCTAAAAGTACAGCGTTCTAGGTCAGGCTCCTTGTTTCTCTGATATCCACATTCGCTCCCGCTGGTTGCAGTAACTCTTCCATCTCAGCTAGTCGATCCGAAAAAGCCCTGAAAGATGTAATAGTACTGTTTATTTATATTCTAGACCTTTGAGTGAGAGAATATGTGTATACTGTCCGAGGAGGCCTGTTCACATAAAGTAGATCTGCACCCCTGTATCAATGTGTCCACTCAACAGACACCTTTAGCTAAGGTCACTAGCTCAGGTGAAACATTCTTTAATTTTCTCACTCCTTGGAATCAAATTGTAGTGACCTTTTGAGGTTGACCTTGAAGCTTCACTTACAGTCGAATCACAAGAAGCAGAGTCTATCTGTACAGCACACTGTTAAAAACTCTGCCATTAAAGTCTGTACCACATAACCTATACTGCATTAAGAGGACTGGTCTCTTGTGACCAACAAAGAGACAGTGCAGCCGGCTGTTCTCTGCTCATCTGCCAAAACTGTTATGGATTAAACAAGCTGTTAACCGCGCACATTGCCCCTGTGTCCACAGGCAGCTGAGAGACTGAGGAATCTTCCGGAAGAACACTACAAGCAAAAGAAGATGGAGAGCTGTGAAGGGAAATAATAAACGCTGCCAACATGTGTTGTGGCCAACTGATCATTAGAAAGGAGAAAAAAGGCAGCACTTTGCATACGAAAATGTTTTATTGCACAGACGCGTTTTGGCGTAGTGCCTTCAACTAATCATTAACCTTGAGTTAACCAGAACCCAGAATTGATTATTATGTGATTCATAAGGGTTAAATCATCAGTGTGGTGTTTTTCAATGTATTGTAAGACAGAAGTTATTGTCTTATAAAGATAAATGATTGTCTTATTAAAAAAAAAATCATGCAACTGTGGTTTTGAGGTGACCTCTATCATGAAGTTATCAAAAGTTATGTCGGTGGTATTTATACCAGCTATATAACAGCTATAAGTCTATGCTGTTATATAGCTAACAAGTCTATGGCACAATATCAAATGGACTGACACACTCGTTTGGAAACAATCCTTGTGTTTGAGCCATCCATGAGTTCCATCAGTGGCCATGCTTTGACATGAGGCACGGACAAGCATTGGTGACAGCCAGTGTGGAAGTGTCCTGCGTTGGTGATGGCCAGTGTGGACATGTCCTGAGGTTGTGACGGCCAGTGTGGGTGTCTTGAGAAGAGTAACAACCTGTATTGATGTGCCCCTGAAACTGTGCTCTAACTCTCGAACTGAGCAATGGACATTGAAGATTGAAGTGAAAAGGCATCAGTTACTCTCTCTAGGTCTGTTTAATATGTGCAGTTCACCTCTAAGTCTTCCTCATCTCCCTTTCTCTCTCCTCTCTCTTCCTCATCTCCCTTTCTCTCTCTTCCTCATCTCCCTCTCTCTCTCTTCCTCATCTCCCTCTCTCTCTCACTCACTCTCTCGCTCTCTCTTTGTGTCTGGGGGTTAGCCCAGAGAAGGCTCAAATGAGTTTGAGGAAAGCAAGCAGGGGAGGGGGGTTTCAACAAACAAACAAAGAAAGCATTACCCAAAAACAAATGGGCCGGATTTAAACAAAGTTAATTAATGAAAACCGCTAATGGATTTGAGTGAAAAACACTGCAGATGAAAACAAACAAACAGTGTTCATCTGGTGTGTGTGTGTGTGTGTGATTTCTGTTGGGGAATTACCATATTAACGATCATTTCCTGCTAACGCTCAGAGATGCTGTGCTGTGATGACAGAGGCACAGTGTGAGATCTAATGTACTGATTTATTATTTATCCACTGTCGCACTACAGGACTGGTGGTGATTAATGAGAGACTGATGCTATGCTAATTTGGACCTCAAATCAGGCTCGCAGGTGTTACCAAGGGCACTCTTCTTATACTGGAGAAAGCATTCAAATTTTCATTGTGTGAAGATCGCCCGGCGGGGAGTTTAAACCGATTACTGTTGATGATTGTGTGTTTAGACGATGGAGTTTTGGTTTGTCTAGTCGTGACAGACGGACGAGGAAGACTCTCAGAGCAACTTGTGAGGCAGGCCACGACGCAAGAGCTCAACATAAGGAGCGTCTCTCAGCCAGGTGTCATGCTGCTATCTGTCTACTGAAGAGTGTGTGTGTACCTGTGTTTGCCTCTGTGTGTGTCTGTGTGTGTGTGTGTGTGTGTGTGTCCTGCTGCTACCTACCTCCATCAGTGTCTAGGCAAACAGACTCCTCAAAGTGTGTTTGTGTGTACAAACAGACTCCTCAAAGTGTGTGTGTGTGTGTGTGTGTGTGTGTGTGTGTGAGAGACCGACACGTCCTATCTGTACTCCATCTGTTGTGGAGTGTGTGTGTGCAGCAGGGAGACGCCCCCCTGTAGGGATGTGACACACTTCACCCGTTAACAGAACCTCATGGTGGACCTCTTAGGAACGGGCTTGGCCCAATCAGAGCCCGATCTGGGTCAGGGTATTATGTGATTTGGGGCATTGTTGTTCAATAATTGAACATTTTTATATTTCATAACTCATTATTGAAACACACACATACACGCATGCACAGACATGCAATTTATTCACGGGTGGCACTCTTTATCACTGTAATGAATGGTACTAATTTATTACACAATTTAACCAGATATGGGATTTTAATCATTGAGGTCAATAAAGGGTGGCCAATGTGAGTTATCTCCAGTGAGCATCACATGAGCCTATTAACACACAACCTTATAAACAATCTAATAAGGTCAGATTCTGACATACCATATTACCTTATTGCCCACTGAGATAACTTGGGTTAAACACAACATGGAACACACATGAGGCCTTTAAACAGTCTAGTCATACAAAGAAACCAATCAGCTGGATGTGTATGCGTCAGTTGGTGTGCTAGCAATGCTAAGCTGCTGTGCAGTGAACAGTTTTAAGGAGACAGGTCTCAAGAGGTGACCGTGCAGAGGCCTGAATGCATCACTGACAAACTCACTGCACTCAATAATTCTGTTACTCATTAAAAATAAATAGCTTTTTCTCTCCTGCAATCAGTTGAGTTAACAGATTTATTTAGTGAATGAAGCCATTTTTACATATTTAAAGGGTCGTCTCATCCCAAAGGCAGCATTAAGACATTAAAGCAGCTCGCTGATGCTTACAACTAATTAATCTAAATTAGGACTTTTTAATCATCTCAGGCTATCTTGCCAAAAAAAAGTTTAATGAATTCAGAACATTGTGTGTAATATTGTGCAACATCTGAAGAGAAAATAAGTGTTTTTCCATTCCTATCGCAACAAACATTGGCACCCACCTCATTCAAATAGACCATTTGCCTTCTGGTCATGCTGAGTTTTGGTGAAATTGGGCTGCAACTCTTCCTGATTGAATTACAATTTATGTCTGCGCAGTGTTCTCCAAAAAAACAAACAAAAAAAAACAATTTTATAACTCTGAACAGCAGATGAGAATAATAACATGATAAGACATTTATGGGTGCTCTTGGACTGTTTCCATGACAACTGATGTTTTTGCTGCAATAAGTTTTCGTCGGATAAGTTCTGATTTTGACACACTATAAAAATTCACCTTGGCATGGTTTTTAAAAATAGTTGGCCAAACAGCAAACGTAGATGCAATGGAGTAAGTAAGATTGCTTGCAAGGCCTTTGAGGTAGTAGTTTCTCCCTCTCACCGTTCAACGTTTCGTTTAGAAAAACTTTTTATTTAACGGCAGGCAGCTTATCCGCCCCGTGGGAAAGAATCTGTGGGAAAAGAGCTTCGTGGCGCGATAACATTTAGTTTGCCGATTCGTCACTCAGGGAAGATTGGGTCCTTCTGCTGTCATTTTTACAGCCGGGACAGCAGTGTTGCTTTGGGCTCTTCACAATCTCATTGCTCACAGAAGACGTATCCAAACTCTTCACTTTTCTCATTAAAAGGGAGCCATTATGGATGACCTCTCCCGCTGTAGTTGACTACAGATACTGATTGATTGCTTAGATTTCAGTAACAGTTCTTGAGTGCACGACCGATAGGCCTTGGAACGTAGTTCTTGTAAGTCTCATACGAACTCCCATCATTCCTCTCTGCGACGGCATCCTCAGGCAGAATATTAATCTTCACCACAATTTATGGGTCATGAATACAATTACTGACTTGGCCGTGAGAAATCCATAAAGAGAAATGTGTTTATTTAAAAGTTGTCTCCAGATTGATTTTTTTTTTTTTTGAGATCGCTTTTGAGGGCTATCATGATGCTCTCACCAACACAGACCATTGATAAGAAGGGATCGATTTTTGTTTGCTTTTAGCAAACTATTTAAACAATCCATAATGCCTTAACAAAGCCCATACATCATACCATTTCTCCCACACACAGTATATAAACCAACGCTCAGGGTCGCTTCCTGCAGGCTCTCTGTTCGAGGAGAACACAGAGGGGCTGAGACATGAGACACAGAGGGGCTGAGACATGAGACACAGAGGGACTGAGACATACTGACACATGCTGGTTCATCATGTTTCCACAGGGGAGGAGAAGAGAAGGCTCGGGGTGGTTGTCAAGGGATGTGTGTTAGGGAAGCTCCCATCCATGTGTGTGTGTGTGTGTGTGTTATCTCCCCCTCCGTGTGTGTGTGGAGGAGCGATGCGTGTTAGGCACCCTGTGTGTGTGTGTTATCTCCCCCTTCGTGTGTGTTTGTGGTGGAGGGATGTGTGTTAGGCTCCCTGTGTGTGTGTGTGTGTGTGTGTGTATGTGTGTTATCTCCCCCTTCGTGTGTGTGTGTGGTGGAGGGATGTGTGTTAGGCTCCCTGTGTGTGAGTGTGTGTGTGTATGTTATCTCCCCCTCCGTGTGTGTGTGTGTGTGTGTGGTGGAGGGATGTGTGTTATAGGCTCCCTGTCTGTGTGTGTGTTTTGGGGGATGTGTGTTAGGCTCCCTGTCAGTGTGTGTGTGTGTGTGTGTGTGTGTGTGTGTGTGTGTGTGTGTGTTGCCCCGTCCCTGTCCATGTGCGCAGGCGTCTGTGAGGCTGAGTTTGCCCAGAGTCTCCCCATGTGGTCCGGCAGACATGATGTTGGCGTCCGAAGACGGAAAAAACGCGTTCCCTGGGCTTAGTGCGGCAGAGACGCAGTGAAATGAAGGCGCCTCATGACGTCTTCCTGGATGATAAAAACACATGGGGTCTCATCCACACTCCATCTAACTGACAGATAGATAACACACACACAGACAGCCACGTCCTTGAAGAGACGGAGAGCAGTGAGTTCGAGTTTAATGCTCATCCATCCCTGTTCTCTAACTGACCTCTGGTGCTGACACACACACACACACACACACACACACACACAATATAAAAATGTCTCTCTCCAATGTCAAATTCCAATGGACAAGAGTAACGTCAAAATAGTACTTGTTTGTTTCTTGAGGTGAGGATGTTTTAAGAGAAGTATGTTTGCCTCGACACATACACATATGAACAACTGCGTGTCGGCCTGAAGAGTTCATTAGCATGTAATTTGTGTCTGTCGTATTGCGAGCAGTCCTCTCCTCGAGGATGGACCCGATGGAATTGTCTTTCAACAGGGCACCGGAGCTCAATGACTGGGCAGAGATGCGATATCTCTTCAAGTGGCTCTCGCTCTCTCCATCTCGTCGCCCTTGGGAACGGCGCGGCCTGTCCTAGACAAATGTGTTAGCGGCTCGGAGAACGCGGCGAGTGAGTGTTAAGTGGGAGGTGCCACCAGCTGAGCTTTCCTCACACAAATGAGCCGGCAAATGGAACACTCCCCACTGTGCAGCCGAGTGTATAGCCCCTGTTCTGTACGCTGCACACACACACACACACACACACACACACACACACACACAAGCACACACATAAACACAGGTAATCAAGTATACAAGTGCAGGAAGAGGCATGTATGAAACACACACAAATGATAATAACTGCACACAGCCAAACAAACACACAGACACACACAAAGAGAACAATCTGCACACACATGTACACAATAGAGCACACACACATGCACACAATGTACGTACAGTCTCACTCAGACATCCACATAACAAATGCACAACACACAGCTCAGAGGCACACATACACACACATGTGCATCTTCCCTTCATTTTGCAGGTCTGTGCAATGGACTGTAGTCACGGTTACACTTGTAAATGTTGCCAGATCAATCAGTCAGCCCAGCTTTGCAGCGCCTGCGAGGAGGCCTGAGTGAAGCGTAATCAGATTGAGAAACTATTTCATGCTCTGTGCTTTTAAAGAAATCACATTCAATCTCCAGCAATCTTTTTCTTTCTCCTCTCTCTCTTTCTCTCTCTCTCCCTCTCTTTCTCTCTCTGTCCCTGTCTCGCTCTCTCTCCCTCCCTCTCTCGCTCTCTCCCTTTCTCTCTCCCTCCCTCTCTCTCCCTCTCATTATCTCTCTCTCTCTCCCTCTCTCTGTCTCTCTCCCTCTTTCTCTCTCTCTCTCTCTCCCTCTCTCTGTCTCTCTCCCTCTTTCTCTCTCTCTCCACCACACTCTCCCTCCTGCTGTCCCAGGTTGCTCGTCTGCAGTGATAGTTCTCTGCTCTGTTAGTGGGTGTTGTGTGACACGGAGCCGCAGCTGCAGCAGTGGTCTGCTCCGACTCCGTCAGCGGGTTCGGCGGGGGGGTGTGACATCATTATTAGATTAGGCCAGGGATTTGGGGGTCCCCCGTCTGGCCCCTCATGTCTGACAGCGCCGTCGACCAGCTCCTTTGATTCCAGAACGTTCTCTTTTTATGATGCCGGAGTCTCACGCTCCAACTCTATTTGGCCCATCTGTTCGCCGCGCGGAGACGCACCTTCTCCCCCAACCGAGGTTGTTTATCGACTGTTAAAGAGTAATGACATTTTTTCGGGAGACACAGATCCTCCTACTATGTGGCTTCACCGTAATGCCTGATTATTGGCGCACAGAGTATGGGAAGCACCCAGACTTGAATAGGATAAGACAACCAACATGGAGGAGAGGAGCCCTTCAGTGTGTACGGGTTCATGCCTGCCACAGCCGTTCAGTAACACTTTTAGCTCCAGCTCTTTGAATCAGATTAGACCGTTAGCTTATAGCAGAAATGCTAACGGTCTAATCTGATTCAATGAGCTGGAGCTAAAAGTGCTACTGTCAGACTCAGAGAACGGCTGGATGAACTGGGGAAAGGTAAAACTCAACAGTTTAACTCAAGGGGAGGTGGAAAATGAGTGTATTTCCCCAAATGGTGGAATATCCCTTTAAGAGACAGTTGGAACTGAATCTGTGATTTCTTCTGTCTTGTCAACATAGTTGGCCTGGAGTTCAAACAGTGGTCGGGCAACGCTATTGGCATGTTAGCATGATGTTCTAACAACATCATTATCATTTGTTGGGGAACATGTCTCCTACACTGATTCTCTGCCACCGGGCAGAATCACCAGGGGAAATAAATAACGCTACTGTGCAACCTGTGAAGTGAACCACAATAAACCTGTCTAGTGTCGCACTGTCCTAATACAGTGGTATTATATTCTGCTGGTGCACTGTAGGGAAGCTAACATCACTTGACCTATTGAAACATGGTCTATCCTACTAATGGGCCTATCGATGTCTTAAAGACAATGTGTCTGTCCATTGTGAATACACTGACTAAGCACTGTACTTC
>NC_055969.1:23596380-23623880 GCF_018492685.1 Alosa sapidissima
CCACCACCCCTCCCCTTCCCAGCCCCCTGTAAGTCAGCCAACTTGTAACCGCTGGGGCTCTCTCTCTCTCTGTCTTTCTCTCTCTCTCTCCCTCTCTCTTTCTCTCTCTCCCTCTCTCTCACAGCCAAGGTGCTTTTTCATTCCGTACACAAACATTATTGTTGCACAGATGACTGCCGTGGCATATGCCAGCTTTTGTTTGAAACGAGCGGAAAGACGTCCTGATTGATTAATGGCGTTGACGCTGCAAAAACATTCCTCGCTGGTGCAGTCATGAGGCCTGTTCACCTTTTGTCAGGTTACCTCACCACACCTTTCTCTTCCAGCCACAACTGCAGCAACCTGTGAAATGTTTCTCCCCCCCCCCCCCCCTTTTTTTTATGACATTTCCACCCCCCCTCCCGCCCCCGAGGCAATCTGGCCTTCAGGTGTATGATGTGCAGACTGGGAGAGTGAAATATGGTAATAGCCTGACGAGGCGCTATCCAAACAAGCAATTTCACCAGGCACACATCCACACACTCAACCAGAGCCATGCTGCTGCTGCCGCCTGGACACTCACTCACTCATGAGTTATCCACATCATCAGCGCCCAGCGTTAAGGCCGGCTGTTTATGGGGGCATTGGGGCAATATGACAAAAACGAAAGTCTCCCCGTCAGGAAACGTCGTTACTCACGATGACTCCTTTTGACTTTTTGGTTGGACTTCATTTAGCGATTTACAAGGTGGGGGAACGTAAAGCTTTAAACCAGTGTGAGCCGTATTCTTCCTTGCTCCTGCTTCCCTCTTTATTGCGGCTGCACTCAGTCTGGAGCTGGGCAGATAAGCTGTTGGGAATATCACTGGTCTCTGAAAAGACTGGAAATCATTCGTCAGCCCCAATGCATATTAATAGATTTATTGTGTCAGCGGACTCCCAGCAATAATAATACCATAAATAAAAAAAAATTAAAAATCAACCGCAAAGTTGCAGAATAAAAAACTTCTGAGACCATTTATATTCTGATCTTCTTTGGTGGTGTCACACCAAGCTTTATTACTGGCCATAAATCAGAGCGATTCATCTTGTGCCATCGGTGCCTTTGTGTTTGGAGAGAAGATATCGTAATGCCTAGCAGCCATTGTTCCCCCCTGCTTTCAAAGCCAAAGCCTGGCTTGTATAGGAGTCCTTTCCTCCGCTGGCTGCGCTCCAAGCTGGCCTTTTTATTGCGCTTAAATGGATGTGCCCACCGTGCATCCAGCATCAATGTCAAAGGGGCTATTAGTGGTTTAGGGTGTTAAAATGATGGGGTGGGAGTGTTATTAGCTGGGGAGTAGATTAGCTGCTGCTGCTGCTGTCGCTGTCGCTGCGGCAGACTCTTGTTTCAAGGTGAGCACGGGCACGAACGCCGCGTCAAGGATCAGCCCCCGAGCGAGCAGCCAGCGACTGCAGCTCCAAATGAGTCCTAATCGATAGCAGAGATGTGACTTGAGTTGGTGAAATGTTGGCGACAGACGAGAGAACAGGTCACTTTTTGACCTGAACTAAACTTTGACTGTGCACCTGTCTGTCT
This sequence comes from Alosa sapidissima, assembly GCF_018492685.1. Lineage (NCBI taxonomy): Eukaryota > Metazoa > Chordata > Actinopteri > Clupeiformes > Clupeidae > Alosa > Alosa sapidissima. Next base: position 23,597,936 of record NC_055969.1, read on the forward strand.
GTCTGTCAGTCTGTGTCACACTTGTGTGCAGCCTTTGAAATGTGAGGTGAAATAAGCTAATTCTTAATGCACTGAGCGATAGCTGAATCGCAATTTAAATCCTCTGAATAACGGGGCGCGAAAAGCCGGCATTGCACCAAGTTTGATATTGACATTTAATCATTTAGCTGATGCTTTTACCCAAAGTGAATTACAAAAGGGAACAATCAAGGCAGAGTGGGACATGTTAATGCAGCAGAAAGTCCTATTCGCATAGAATAAAGTGCCAGTTCAAGCGAAGTTAGGTCGCTTAAGTTAATGGAAGGAGGAATAGTCAGGATAAAGAAGGCTGTTGTGGTAAGTGCTAGAGATAGGGTCTCCATGTGTCATACTTCTTGCCTTTCCTAGTTGTTGATGGCAGCTGAGGAAGAGCCGTAGGCTCGAAACATCACACAATAAAAAGATTATGAATGGGAGCTATCTGATGTGCGGATCATCTCTTTTCCTCTTGTGACACTCGTGCTGGATCCTATACCCGTCCAATTTTGGCCTGCGTGGCCTTACGCTTCTACTTAGTTGATGGCAGCTGCACATGAAATGGATCTGTCCAGTTCTGGCTCTCTGTATGTAGCTAAAGGGTGAGCTGCCACCTAATTGTTTGGCACATCTTAGTGCTATTTTAAAGGCTCACCTTCTGAGATTCAAACAAGTCACTGAGTAAGTACGTCAACATCCGTGCACCTACAGGACTGAGCGCTGGACAGTTAATGAGTGAGTGAGAGTGACTTTGTGTGTGTGAGTCAGTATCTGTGTGTGTGTGAGTCAGTATCCGTGTGTGTGTGTGTGTGTGTGTGTGCGTGCGCGCGTGTGTGTGTGAGTCAGTATCTGTGTGTGTGTGTGTGTGTGAGTGTGTGTGTGTGTGTGTGTGTGTGTGTGTGTGAGCCCTTATCTGCCTGGTCCTGAGAGATCATGTCAACAGTAATTGAGCTGGTGTCTGGAGGATGGCAATTAGTCCTGTAGAGCTTCACTGCAGACTTTTACGCCATGTAACTGCACAGGAGGGATGCTCTGAACTACATAATCACTCAACCGCAGGAAGGCAAAAAAGAGAGAGATAGAGAGAGAGGGGGAGAGGAAGAGAGAGAGAGTGATAGAAAGGAAGAGAAAGATAGAGAAAGGTTAGGAGAGGAAGAGAGAGAGACACGGACTTGGACCCAGGCCCAGTTCTGGCTCTGGACTCCTCTTGGGTCTCACTCAGCTTTAAATGCAATGTCAGGACTGGCTAAGCGGGTCAAGTTTCCTTTGAAACATCGGCACATGGATCCAGAAAAATCAAACTTCAAACCTGTGACAGAGCCAGCCAACCAGCCAGAGAGCTGCACCTCGCCAAAGTACCTGCCTAAAAAGTGACCTTATCGACTGACGTGTCAGGTGTCAGACTTTTCATGAGCATTCTGACAACGTAGGCCTGTGATGACAGCTCTGTACCCTTCGAGAGTAAAGTCTGAACTTGGGCAGCATCTGTAACAAATCAGTGTTATTGATGCTGCACGGCCTGGAGCTCACTCCCCTCATCGGCAGCTTCGGACAGCCGAGATCGCTTCAGTCTGTGCTCAGGGATCATTTTTCACAGCCAGGAAAAAAGAGATCACCGACTTCCACCGTCCTCAAGAACGTTCTGAAAAGACATGATGCAGGCCTGAAACGACACCCGAGATCATCATTGATTGGACTTAAAGCAGAGCAGAGGAAGAGCTGAGTTTGAGGCTGCCTTTGGATGTTTGTGTGTGTGTGAGTGTGCGGGTGTGTGTGTGTGTGTGTGCGGGTGGGGGTGGGGGGGGTGGGGTACAGAGGTTATAAGGAGGAAGTGATGAAATGAATGCTGGCTCTGTCTGGGGGGGACGGTGTGTGTGTGTGTGTGTGTGTTGGGTGGACTGACTATTGTCATGAATACAATTACTCCCAGTCTCCGTTATCTTCTCTTTTGTTCTAAATATTTGATTATGCACAGACATTATTAAAATTGCACAATATATCACCTTCCCCTGAGGTCAAGGCCTTCTTCCGACATGTGGGGAAAGAAAAGTGACTTCTAAGGAATCATTTCCTCCGCCCTCCAGAACCGAGAGAGGCTTAGAAGGATGTTTTTTTGGGGGGGATTATTTTCATAGTTATTAAATGGATGGATGGTTTCATTGTTTCAGCCATTCTGTGCTGTGTGCAAATGCTATTCTCGTAAGGCATAGATAAATGACATGAGGCGCAGCGCTCGCACAGGTTTCCATTGGTTACACATTTGTTGTTGCTCCTCATCTGAAATCCACCTGTGCGTTGATGTAGAATGTTTTTGTTAAAGGGTATTTCACGCAGCAAGCCTCCTCTCTGGTCTGCTCAATATGGGTATTTGGTCTGCGTAGTCATGAGGCTTAAATTTCACTGCCGTGTAAAAAGCGAGGTTTGTATGGACTAAGTAGTCAAAATTCCAAAGCCAGGTTGATTGAAACCAGGCGCAAGGGTGGCACTCGTTCGTAAATTATACACGAAATGGCCGCCAGAGGTTTTTTTGATGACCAACTCTCTGCAGGTTTCGGACTAATTAGGCCAAACAAATTCCCGCGGCAGGTTTCCACGAAATGTGGCAAAGTTATTTGCCGCAACAAGCAAGTGAGCGACTGGAGCGGTAGTTGCGTCTGTATTTCATCCCCACAGACCCTTGTGATTGTGACGCCCCCCCCCCCCCGTGGTCCCGCATGTGGTCTCAGCCCCGTAAACGTTTAAAGGATTTTCCTCTGATCGGGGCCAGATCCAGATCCAGCAGGATCGCATGGGGAGTCAAGCCGCCGAGCCGTCCACCGGGCTAATGCACGTTATAGACTTGTCCTCCGCGTGACACACCGCGCTCCAGCTAATAAATGCTTTCGCCAGGGAGAGAACATTCCGCCGGGGTCACGGTGGAGATTTCTTTGGAGTAGGACAGGAGGAGGCTAAGCCAGGCAGACATGGTGTGTGTGTGTGTGTGCGTGCATACGTGTGTGTGTTGGATGGGAATGGGACACCGCATGAAGTGTGGAGAGTTGTCCTCTCTTAAGGATTTCGGGGAGGATGCTTTTAAAGGGCCTCCCATCCATCATGCAGGACAGTGTGGGAATAGGGAACTGGCCGCGCGTTGCAGGAGGCACAGAGCCTCAGGCATGACAGGAGCCCAGCGAGCGGCCGTCCCCACTCAGCCGGCAGATGACTCTCAGTTTTCCACGTCTGTCTTTCTCTCTCCTACCTTGTCTCCGAGTTCTACCAAAGGAAAAAGTGAATTGAGTGAGGCCCATAAAAAAAAACGACATCAAAGATTCGGGTTTTACGTCTTAGTCATCTTGGCCGTCAGGGAGTCATTGGTCTGGATTGATCATTGAAGCTACCAGCTCCCTGATGCTTTCCAACCTTTGAGTAGATGTCAAGGATTGGCTGAAAATATCACGCGTCTGGATTTTAATGGCCTTTAAGGATGCTCAGTACCACCTTTGAAGTTGACAGAAAAGAACAAAAAAGGGTTGAGGACTGTCAAATATTTTTTTCCCCTCCAAGTCCACATTTTTAGCCCAAGGCATACTTTTCAGTGGCCACTCAAGCCTTCAAATCATATCCACAATATCTGCTAACTTTTAAGCTGTCATCAAAATGACAGGTCAAACGTTACTCTTTCTTTCAATCCTTCATTAACACACACAGGACAAAATATAGGAGCTCTCTCTCTCTCTCTCTCTCTGTGTGTGTGTGTGTGTGTGTGTGTGTGTATGTGTAAGGAGAAGACGGGAGGGGTTCTCTGTTCTCATTTCCTCCCTGTTGATAACACTTGGCCAGCCTTTACCCCACAACCAATCTCAGACCATAGCTCTTACTGGAGGCCTGGCCTCAGCTGCCTGTGTCTGTATGCTGTAGACATGTAGTAGACACATATGTGTATGTGTGTGTGTGTGTGTGTGTGTGTGTGTGTGTGTATGTATGTATGTAACTTGATTGTAAAATGGAATCCAATAAATGATATGTGTTTGTAGACATACAGACAGACAGACAGAGGTTGGAACAGAAGCTCACATATGTATGTGGAAAATGTATAACACGCTATTATTGCATGCATATTGCAATTGCTACAGTATACTATTAAATATCAATTTCAATGCTGATGCCATGAATGAAAGTATATAATAATAGTTCTATTTTAATGAATTATTTGAATATATCAATATGAAAAGTAATAAAAGTACTTTTGAGGCTATACACCCACCTCCCGCCAAATGTGTAAGCATGTAGATGAGATAAGATAACTTTATTGCCCGTTAAATTGACATGGAATGGATTTTTTTTCCGCAGTCTGGCAACACAGTAAAAAACACAATACATAAAGTATACATACAATTCATAAAGCATGCTTCAGCGTCAGCAGTGCACCTGTACCTAGCACCAGTGTTGTCATGGTCTTCTAGTGGAAGGAGGACATGACACACCCAGTGACACCAATACTAGCAGTTCTACAGTGCATGACTGCTATGATAACAAACAGGTCTGCTGAAAAGAAAAACAACAATAACACAGGTAGCAACACAGAGATAAGCTGCAGAGCTTCTACAGAGGCCCGATCCTCACATTTGCCAAATCCTGGTGGGATGAATGACTTGATTTGCTAAAACTTACACATAATTACATATCCATCCATATCAATCTCCACAGTTTTATAGGGAAAATCACATGCACAATGCAAGAGGCTGACATCAGTAACACTTATGATGACAGACATTCCAGAGTTTTTCAGAGTCTTTGAATTCGAATGGATACATTTGATGCAAATCAGCTCAACTGAGTAGAGACACTGGCCTCATTGGTATGCGGAACGTAGCGGAATGTAATCATTTTGCATCTCACTGTTCGAGTGCCGTTAATGGTCTTGATGAGGTTCACACGTCGAAGGAACAACCTACGCATTTTAGTGGGTCTGAAAAACAAACTGTAGATTCTCATTCTGCTTTACCCACAGGTCTATTTTCTTCTCTTTTAATTTACGTGACGCCAGTCTTTGTTTATGTTCGATTTTAAATGATAGAAACACTTGGAGGGTGGGTAATTAAATAGTCCTGGGGGGATATCGTTTGCGGATTAAAGTCGGACGGCGGTTTACACATTGATTTATCTCCCCGTCGTTGACACTGACAAGATGCTGCCCTGTAAATGATGGCTCAGATTTGACCTTATAGGTAGACCACATTAATCAAGGAAACACCGGACAAGCAATCCATCTCAGCTTCCAGAGCCGCACACTGAATGGCCGGTGCCACGAGCGAAATTTATTGGGTTTCATAACTCAGGTTTTATTAAAAGGACCTGGGGAATGGATGGGATCCAAAAAAAGTTTGCCGGCCAATAAGAAATTTATATAAAAAAAACTTGATCACTTCGAAACTACGAAGCCTCGAGACTCTAGACCCCACCTTGCCAGTTGGTGGGAATTCGTTTTAAACGCTTACTGTCTTTTTCCCCCTCTAGATGGAAACATCATCAAAATTAACTGCGTGAATTTATACCTGCTGTGATGAACCAGGGCTGTGGATCTCATGCGAACGAGGAGGGCCAAAAGGAATTCATACCGGCTGGCTCGCCAGATGCACCCAAAGGCACCTGGGGACTGGGGGAGATGGGGAGGAGCAGAGGGGAAGAAAAGGACACAATAAGAGACAGGCGAGGGAGTGTGTGTGAGAGAGAGTAGCGGAAACAGATAGAGAGAGAGAGGATAAGGGAAGAATGAGGAAGTGGGATAGAGATGTGGACAGCCAGAGAGAGAGAGAGAGAAAGAAAGAGAGAGAGATAGATAGATAGAGAGAGAGAGAGAATTACAGACAGTGAAGAGTGTGTGTGAGAGAGATGGAGAGCAGACCTCTAAATCTTAGTACATGAGTCTGCCTCCGCTGTGGATTTCCTCTGCCTTATTGCTCCAGCATGCCGCAGACTGCCTTATGAAGAGCTGCTGACGGCATGGCCATATTCTCTATTCTTCCCCGCAGGCAAGTACAGCACACTTCTCTATCTCCTCACCAAAGACAAAAAGAAACAAAAGACTCTCCCACAGAGAGTCTATCTACAGTCCATAATGCGCAGAAAACCATCATTATGTATACCAACAATCAATCTGTATGCAAGAGTATCAAATCAGTGCACAGCATTTGACCATTTGACTGTTCATATCTGTCCCTCCCCTTGTCCCTTGACAAAATCCCTATCTGCTCCCACACACATACACACACACACACACACACACACACACACACACGTGCACACACACACACACACACGTGCACACACACACACACGTGCACACACACACACACACACACACACACTCTCTACTTCCCCCTCACAGTCCACTGCTCCTGATCTGGGAGTGGCTGCCATTTGGACAAAACAGACACGCCTGGGGCTGTGCTGCTCCCCTCACATGAAACAGTCAGAGAGCCCCACCAGAGATGCCCTGGGAACCAATCGAAGCTCTTATCAGCCACACACACACACACACACACACACACACACACAGACATACACAAACACATACACACACAGACACACGCACAGACACACACACACACACACACACAAACACACACACACGCTCACCTCAGGTAAGCCTCTGTGACCCTTTGGTTTGGATTTACAAACTCATTTTGCCAGGTTGCAAACCACTTTAAAACTCACCAGACACACGCACACGCACGCACACAATTAGTTCTTTATTCAATTATTCAGTTCTCTTGTAGCAGCGATAATGGGCAAGTGGTGATATCAATAAGCCATGTAATTTTCAGATCACAAGGTTTTTTACGCAGTCCAATTCATACACACTGGTAATTCAAAGTGCCACCTCACAAATGAGTAAATATCACAGAAATCAAATCGCATAAATCTACAAATCCATCACTCACAATAGCTAATACTGCTGCACGTTAAATGAGCATCATCTCAGAGCCACAGAGCAACTGACCCTTCCTCTCCGTGTCATGAGGTTTATGACACCAGAAGGCTAAACCAGAGAACAGGTCTAATCACATCCGCTTGTCGAGCAATAACATTGATTCTGACAGAGATTCAGTGAGCAGCATATTGGTAATATTGTTTGTTGACCTGAGTTTTAATTCTGTTTTATCATTAGAGGGGATGCATCCCCTCTATTGAAATCCGGATTCTTCTTCTTATTATTATTATTTTTCTTTTTACCTTTTTGTGCGCGCTATTCAGCCCAAACCGCTTAACGTACAAATTTGGTTTAAACACCGTTCCATAGATCTTCCAAGGCTTTACCGTCCTATCCGTTTTTCATTTTTGAGAAGTTTATACTTTTTGAGATTTTTGTAATTAAAAGTGTATTTTTCCCCCATAGATTTGAATGGGGGCTGTGATGTCATAATAGAGCCAGCTGCGCTCGTTAAGTAGTTCTCAGAGCAGTTCCCAGGCTAATCAGAACACTGGCACAGGTGTCACCTGTGAGGATGCCAACTGTCTCAGCTTCTAAGCATACAATCTAGCTCTATCTGAACTACACATCCTGTTAAAGTGTTTCCTGTGTGTCAAAATAAAAGTCCCAGCCATATCTCATGCATTCAGCATTATATCTCCAGAACAGCTTGATGTACATGCTTCAAATTTGGTACGAGTGTTTTTATGGACTCAAAGATGAAGTGAGTTGAAGTTGGAGGTTGAAGGTCAAATGTCAAGGTCTCCAAAAGCACCTTTGCAGGTATCACAATTACCCTACCAACCAGCTAGCAGCAAGCTCAACAGCCCCACCAACACCCTAACCAGCAGACTGCATCCCCTCGTGTAATTCCTCGGAATTGCATTTCTAGTTAGTTATCGTTTTATACAAAAGTACTGTATATGGAGATATTTTTTTTTCAACCATCAACACTGATTTAAATATCCAACTTAATCAGTGGTCCAAACAGATGGCACTGTTTTACAGTAAGTAAAGCCTAAACACAGTATATACGCTTATACAGTACTTACGATTATTTATAGTCTATGCGGAATCAATGTCATCGCTCATCAAGCGGATGTGACTGGAGTTGTTTTCCAGTTTAGGCTTCTTTTTTTTTTATAGTATATTTTTTTGGCCTTTTATGCCTTTAATTTACAGGACAGTAGAGAATGACAGGAAGTGAGTGGGAGACAGAGTCCGGGTGGGATCTGGAAAGGACCACAGGGCGGGAATCGAACCAGGGTCGCCGGCGTACGGTGCAGGTGTCCCAGCCAGCCGCGCCACGGCTGGGGCCTAGTTTAGGCTTCTGACGTTCTGCATACACTTCATTCTTGCCATGAGTGACAGACATGGCCTAAAAGGATGGAGAGGGAGTTATTATCAGGACGGGCTATGGGCTTCATGCAGGCCTTCAGAGCTATTATCAGGATGGGCTATGGGCCCCATGCAGGCCTTCAGAGCTTCTGAAAGCAGTGGGATCAGTGTCGGCAGTGGATGCATATGGAAGAAATCTCTCTCTTTCTCTCTTTCACCCACACACACACAGAGTGGGGGGAGATTCTGTGCAGAGCAGAGACAATGACTCCTCAGATAGAATGTCAGCAGCCGTCATTCACACAACATGTTGTTTCCTTCTCCAACACATGGAGCTCCCCAGCGCATTGCACAGAGAGACTCTAGAGCCTCCTTCTCTCTCTCTCTCTCTCTCTCTCTCTCGCTCTCTCTCTCTCACACACACACACACTCATTCGCTCTCCCTTTTCGTTGGCTTTGTAGAGGCTCACTTTGTAGGAATGACATCAGCAGTCGATTCTCTGCTGCTTTTCCCTCTCCAGTTTGGATGGGCTCAGCTCAAGATGTAACCCGCTACACACACACGCACACACACACACACACACACACACACACACCTCATATACCCCCTTCTTTCCCTCTACTGTCCCCTGGTAACAGCACACAGCAGGGTGGAGGACGATAATTCAGAGGCATTCTCTTCTGTTTGTTGTCGACTGCACAGTTCCACAGTGGTGGAGGCATCTTCCCCAAAGTGCTTGTGATTATCAGACAATATGCGCTCGCCATACACGCACGCACCCTGTAGCGCTCGTGTATGAGTGTGTGTGTCTGTGTGTGTGTGGAGCGGCTGCAGCTTGACTTGTTAAGACAGTGGCTTTTTTATGCTTCTCCCTGAGGTAGAACAGGCTTTAGATGGAGTGCCTGGAACGGCTCTCTGACTGACTGCCTTTCCATGTGAAACAAGCTGACTCTGTGGCAGATAGACACCTGTCTCCTGCTGATATGTTGGTGTCAAAGCCTACACTAGACACTCTCTATGAGATCTGTTGGTGTCAAAGCCTACACTAGACATTCTCTATGAGATCTGTTGGTGTCAAACTAGACACTCGGAGATCTGTTGGTGTCAAAGCCTACACTAGACACTCTCTATGAGATCTGTTCGTGTCAAAGCCTACACTAGACACTCTCTATGAGATATGTTGGTGTCAAAGCCAACACTAGACACTCTCTATGAGATCTGTTGGTGTCAAAGCCTACACTAGACATTCTCTATGAGATCTTTTGGTGTCAAAGCCTACACTAGACATTCTCTATGAGATCTGTTGGTGTCAAACTAGACACTCTGAGATCTGTTGGTGTCAAAGCCTACACTAGACACTCTCTGAGATCTGTTGGTGTCAAAGCCTACAGACACTCTATGAGATCTGTTGGTGTCAAAGCCTACACTATACACTCTCTGAGATCTGTTGGTGTCAAAGCCTACACTAGACACTCTATGAGATCTGGGGCTGTCGGACTCCACACTATACACTCTATGAGATCTGTTGGTGTCAAAGCCTACACTATACACTCTCTGAGATCTGTTGGTGTCAAAGCCTACACTAGACACTCTCTGAGATCTGTTGGTGTCAAAGCCTACACTAGACACTCTCTGAGATCTGTTGGTGTCAAAGCCCACACTAGACACTCTGAGTGTCAAAGCTAGGGTGACCAGATTTGGGTTTGTGAAAAAGAGGACACTTCAGCGGGGGGGGGGTTTGGCCTCAAAAGACTATTTTGAAAACATGAAAGTTTGGCTGTTGAGCTCTATACTCGCAAGATACATTTGGATGGCGACCCATCTTTAATGTTGCATAGCCTATCTCTAAATTTAAATTTGATCCAAGGTGTTTCTGAAAATACATGAATCTTTTACAGTAGTAAACATTCGGGGCTTAGCCCATTTCATTTTTTTTTAAATAACCCCCTAACTACATAGTTCTCAGTAAAAATGTCAAGTTTTTTTTGCCTGAAATTGCACTGTGCCTATTTACAAGGGCATTGTTCCCACCTCTTTTGGGGTCAACCATCAAGTGCTGGACCTCTATAGAAAGCTGAGAACCTGTAGCTTTCGTAGGAAGCAGTCAAGATAACTGTGTGATGTGCTGACAAAGAGCTACAGAGGCTAGAATATAGTTTTTTCTTTCTGCCGGATTACAAGCATCTCTGAACTGACCACATTTCAGCCCTCTAGGGAGTAACTTAGAGGGCTGAACCTAAGCCCTAGCAACCAGCTGTGTGCAAAAGTTGATCAATATAGAATGAAAATATGAGTGCTTTAGACTATTTTATTAGATTATTTGCCAAGGTATGCCTATGCGTTTTGTAAAATGCCTATGGATACTCCCCATAGGACTTTTTGTTATCCAAAATGCATACTGACAATCAAATGCACATGAACCCCTTTGTGTAGAAGCATAATCCTGGTCTCAAATGAAAGGTAACACTTTGAGGTTTCTTGTGGACTATTTAGATTGTATGTCAGGTGTTCTGATATAGACTGACTACACAAAATATGGAATAATTACAAAAAAAGTCTCTATTTTTGCATTTACTTTGTTGGTTCAATGAGTGTGTATAAGATAGACTATACATCTGTACAACTAATATTGGATAATACAACATGAAGATTCAATTTCTATGGATTCTTGTGAATATTTCAGTACCCAATATGAGGCATCTACTTATTGTGCTGCAGCTACACTGCAGCCAGAAGTCAGGGTATCACCAAAAGCGGAGGAGGGGGAGGGGGGCATTTTGGATCAAATTGAATTGAGACATAATAAAATTAATCTGAGAATGTAAAGCACTATACAGATTGTACATGAAAAAAAGTTGTCATTTTTGGATTCCCAAGAGTCAAAGCTTTGAAATGGTGTATAACATTAATATGCTACATAGCAATATGGTGCATACAATTGATTTAGAATGTTGGGGGGAGGTGGGGGAGGGGGGTAACCGTCCCGCCGGCGGGACACTGAAAGTTATTTGGCTAAATAATGACTTTTAGTGAATTTTGTGTAAACTAATGGACACATTGAGACTTAAAAAATGTGAAACTAACATTCAACAGATTCAAGGTATCTGACTGGCACTACACTGTGACACAAAATTATAGTTTTGGGTCTTTCAAGAGGCAATATCTGTTCATATCTGTTTAGCATGTACTTAGTTAATTAAGCGTTTCTTATGGTTTGTATATTATAGTATTTGTTTATTTTCATTAGGCTATTGTTTGATATGACATTATTGTTTATTACTGCTATTCTCCTTCTTCCTCTTCCCTGATCTCATCTGTGTGACAAATATATAGAATATCTTATACTATAATATACATAATATTATGATATAATTACAGTATGGCCAGTCATCATGATACAAGGGTATTTTAGAAGGAATGCATTATCATCTTGACATAGGCGTTTCTAAATTATATTAATTTTGTAATTTAGCAAGATTATTCATAGGTTTCATCAGGCCCCTTTACACAGGTGCATAAAATCAAGCACCTAGATTATGAATGCAGACTGCATGGTGCTTGATTAACACACTTATGGAAAGGGCCCTTTCCTCTCAATATATCATTGTAATGTTTTTTTTTTTAGTTAATAATTAGTTAGGCAGCCAAAACAACATAACATGACTTTTATATTTATGTGGACTCTTGGATTATAAGATCTGTGGTGGTGGATAGGATATCAACAAGGTTTTAAGGTAGGCTTTATGCAACATATGACACTGGGCAGATAACTGTTAATGTTTTTTTCTGACATTTCAAAACAGTGTAGCCTAATTTATTACAAGACGAGGATCACTTTGTTTTGGGAGCTGGAATTTCTTATTCTGCAGTAGGCTTAGCTAGCCTATGAGAGTATTGAATTTGCCTTTTCCGCCGACGAACGAGGACATTTAACGTTAACGTTAAGCATTTAGGGAGCTAGCCAAGTAGCCTAACGTTAGCCTGCCTAACTGACAGAAAGCTCTTAACGTGAAATCACCAACCTGAAACAACACCATCCGTCAGTTCACTGGGCGATGCTGTTGCTTGAACGGAGCTGGGTGGTCTTTTGAAAAACTTTCTAATATCCATAACGTTTCAACAACATGTACACAAAGTGTTTTATCACAGACTGTAAAAGTGACAGACTTCTGACAGAGGCTTTTTGGAACACCGAAGCCATGACGTAGCGTTGTCAAGGCAGCATTTTCACTGGATCTAAACAAATCAATCTAACCATTGAAATCAAAGATTCTAGAACAGAGCAAGATAGATCAGTTACGTCATAGGCATGAAGTACGCTCTGAGCCCGACAGGGCGCCATTTTGGTAAGCTCAGCGCAACATTACATATACAGTTCCAATTCTATGAGCCCACCTGAACAGCTGTTTTTAACGTTGCCAGCTGTTTTTTTTTTTTTACTCGGTAATGAACTGCAAGAACTGACAATGTGAAAGGCCTGATTTATCTTTTTCCAAGTTTACACTGAATAAGGAGAGGTAAATAGGCCTATTATTTAGACAGAAGTAGCTATTGCACTGGTAAATAGATCACATAAATTCCCATTGAGAGACTGTATAGCCTACTGATAAGCTAGCTAGCAGGCAAACTAACTTAGCTAACGTTATATTATCACCATTGTTTTTTTTCTACCTGTAGGCTATACGTTAACCCTTTGTTCACGGCCTGCTTAAACACAGCGCATAGGCATAGCCTAGGCTATTATTATCAATCACTAATAAGGTCAAGATTTCACTCAAGCGTCTGGTGTAACTTAAATAAATGCAAATAGTTGGCCTAGGCTAAACACAACCGTGCTTGACACTAATTATTATCGTTTCCATGCAGTCAAAAACTCCCAAATTGTCCTGCTTGCCTATGTGAAATGCATATGACCACAGAAGTTCGTTTTCAAAAATCATTAGCCTATATACAGGCTGGAGCCAAATTAAAACATGTCTTTGTAAATGGCTTTGTAAATTAGGCTACGTTTAATTAAAAAGTGTTTCTTGCGTGCGTTCATTCTCTTATTCCCTCTCTAAAATGTTCCTGTTCTAGGCTGGCCAAGTGCATGAACCCAGCATCGGTGCACGCGTCACATGAAACACAATTGAGACAATAGATTGACCATATTGTACAACTGCAACGCCTTATCATAGGCATGTTATATTCATGACATGAAAAGTGGAACTTATAGAACGAAAATGAGAAATTGCGCAGTCGGCTAAACGTTTTAAACTTGCGCAAAACTGATGAACCCAGTATCGGCCATTGACCATTGGACAATCCTACCACAAAACCTTTCCATAGGCATGGAACGTTTATGACATAAAAAGTGGAATATAAACGCATTTCATCACACCTGACAAATAAACAGGGCTGTGGCCGCGATTTGACTGATTTATTGAGCTCTCAGCGCAGTGCTGACTTGCGCGTCTTTGATGAGCGTATACGAAGGAAAGCCCTCTAATCGGACGGGCAAGACTGACAAGGAGGCCAGCCCGTGGCTACGCGTAGCCTATGTCAAACAGGTGCTTTCTCTTCGACCTCCACAAATTAAGCTACAGTTAATTCCGTAGTCGTTTGAATAAGTTTGCGATTGACAACGCGACTGACAACGTTGTGATAAATAGGCATTCTAACTTTTGCAAAGTCAACTTGAATGCATCAATTTTGAACAAAGTTGTGTAGGCTACACCGCGCCAGTTGTAGTCTGCATGAAGTTCTTGCACAATTAAGCCACCGTTTTGATTTCCGTAGGGGAGATGCGGGCTGAACCCGCTTGAGGGAGAGAGGTGCAGGGAGAGAATGGGTGCTCTACACAACGCACATCTCTATGAAATAATGTAGCCTAGACTAATCCATATTTTAAATATTTTAAAAACAATCATGGAAACAATGTCAATAGGCGAGACAGATATTGTGAGTAGGCCTAATGCAGGAATGGACGTTACAGTTATTTAGTAACTATAACGAATTACTGAAATTTAAATTGTAATGTGTTACCTTTAGACTACTTCGTTTCCCAATAAAGTAACGAAATTACAGTAACACGTTACCCCCAACACTGGCCTATTGAACTTTGGTGGATGATGGACAGATGTCAGTGCCCTAGCCTAATTTACCCTCGGAAATAATTCTACATTGTCTTTATACAATATATTTAACTGGTCTAGACATGGTGTGGTCTATTGGATTTCACGTAATTTCAACATACAGCTTTACAGAATAAATATTGTTAACATGTTAGGATCAGCGCCATAGGATTCCCACGATAGCCAGCGTCTGTGACGACACCTGAGCTTACCAAAATGGCGCCCATAGAGTCATAGAACGTACTTCAACATATCCAACGTATTCTCCTGCCAGTAATCTATCTTGCTCTGTTCTAGAATCTTTGATTGAAATCACCATAGCCCAGAGACCTGGCATAGATCGTGTAGCAAGTCAAATTATTTTTCAATATTGGGCTTTGAAAATAAGGGATATATTTCCTCAGTAATAGAGCATTTGGTGACATTTATAGAGAAACCGAGGGGAAGTTATATTGGAAATAAGAGTTGCCGGGAATTTAAAACACTAAAAAAAAGATTCGGGGCTTTTGAAAAAAGATTCGGGGCTTAAGCCCCCTAAGCCACCCCCTAGCTCCGCCACTGTTTTAGAGCTTAAAGGAATTATCCGGAGTAAAATGCACTTTAGATCAATTTACGGATGATTAGGAGTACATACATTGAGTTGACATCAAAATCATGTCATTCGGATGTGTTTTGAGAAAGTTCGATTTTATCATTTTTAGTCAAAACTCGTTAGCCTGTCAGTGACCAGGGCATGTCATTTCGCCTCTACAAAACGCTATTTTTATACCTCTTCTACAGTTCCAAACAACATAACACTTACGTGTTAGTGAGTAGAGGGTACCTAAAGCCAAACCAAAGTATCCCGAGGTCTTTATGTGGTCGTATAGAGAGTCCAGAATGAATTTCATCAAGCCAGTACCTTTCCGGAAATATTGCTGCTGCAGCTGGCATCTTTAGGGGAAAGTCCGTAGGAGTCGATTGCACGCTCTGGAAATTCACAATTTTGTCGCGTTTTTTTTTTTTTTTTTTTTTTTAAACATAGTCCAGTATTTCTTTTGAAATTGAAATGAAGTTGTATGCAACAGCAAACCCTAGCTTACTAACAGGTTGGAATTTTGAAATGTCACGTGACGTAATGTCGTGCAACGACGTGATGCAATCGACTCCTACAGACTTTCCCCTAAAGATGCTAGCTGCAGCAGCAACATTTCCGGAAAGGTACTGGCTTGATGAAATTCATTCTGGACTCTCTATCCGACCACATAAAGACCTCGGGATTCGGTTTGGCTTTAGGGACCCTCTACTCACTACCACGTAAGTGTAATGTTGTGGTAAAATCGAAATTTCTCAAAACACATCCGAATTACATGATTTTGATGTCAACTCAACGTATGTACTCCCAATCATCCGTAAATTGATCTAAAGTGCATTTTACTCCGGATAATTCCTTTAATAGTCCTGACCTATGCAAACAGTTGTGTTGATGGGGACTGATGTGGATATGTTGTCCATTTTCTTATATCTATTCAATCATGTCTGGTCTATTATTAGGCCTACCTCTTTTCAATTCATTATTATTAGATATTTCTTTTGTAAAGAAATAGGCCTACATCTATCCCTCATGTTATGCCAACATATTTAATTCACCTGAATATAGGCTGCAGTAGATAGATGATTATTGACATAGCTGTTGTCAGTGTGCAGGCTATCCCTTAAAGGCAGTTTAAAGGTTCAGCTAAATAAATAGCTCAGACAATGGCAGAAGTGCCGTTCGTCATGTTATATTTACAGTCTATGGTTATGAGGTTATGTGCCATCAAAATGATTTTGGAGACGTAATGTTAAGGTCGAAAAACTCTGTCACTTTAGCTGATGAGCTCTCACCCCTTGCTGCCGTTCGATGCTTTGCTGAACATTGTGTAGCCTACCTGTAGGTCGTTGGCACCTTTATTTGCGACCGACGCGTAAGTGCCTGCTTTGCAGGTCCGCCACTCAGCTTCATGTTGATATCGACCGAGACAAAAACATGGAAATTTACGTTTTAATTCGTCAGTGAACTTACACTAAACAAGGAAGTTTGCGCTATTTAGGTGACTGACTGACCAATTAAATGTTTGAGATTACTATCGACCAATGACGGTAGCTAAGGTCAGGCTCAACACCCTACACTTTCCACTCAATGCAAAGCGAACTGTAGGGAGAGGCCGTGACTAGTATGTGAATGAAAGACATAGATATATCCATGAATGAAAGAGAGAGCAATGCAAATTCGCTGTAAACATGTTTGAGGCTAGAATAACAAAATCCTGGACGACTTTGAAATTCCGCCTGGACACATTTTTATGTTTCAAAAAGAGGACGTCTGGTCACCCTAGTCAAAGCCTACACTAGACACTCTATAAGATCTGGGGCTGTCGGACTTCACACTAGACACTCTATAAGATCTGGGGCTGTCAGTACCTATAGACGCTCCCCCTAAAACATATAAGACTGGCTAATGTGCTATGTTAGAATGCTATGAGGTGTTTAGCAAAGGGGGATGTTTGTGTTGTGAATAAGCATGATGATGAAAATATGATGATGTTGCCGAGTGCTGTTAACAGCAGATCACAGAGGTGCCCTGGGGCTCTTCCCTGTGACTCTGCCCCCTGGTGGAAGAGTTAATTAATGTTTAGGGCTCAAGGTGCCACATATGCTACCTGTGAGTGTGGAGGGAGTTACTTTAATCCAAAACTGATTTTCCCTTTGGGCTACAGTCCTTTGCTGGTATTTGATGTGAATCACTAATTACTAACTCTGGGGAAGGTTCCTTGCCAGCATCTCACCGGAGGTTCCTGTTGAAAGAAACCTGTGTTCCGAGTTCCAGAACCATCTGAGCTTGGGCAGGGTTCCGCAACATGAAAGTGCAATCTGGACACGCTCGCACTACATTGTGTGTGATACGATAACGCTCACGCTAGCGTGTTACAGACGCACGTTTGAAACCAAAGATAAGCCCGAGCACATAAATCAGCCATCTGTTTGGGGGGAAAGGTATAGGCTAGAATCCGTGCCAAAAGAGACGTGTACCAGGAGGTGTGATTTTCTAGCTCGAGCGTACTAATTAGCATGAAGTTAACTTGAGGCTCCGGATTTAGCTGACATTTCCCAACGTTTGGTGAGTGTTTTAAAGTGTTGCTAGAGCAGCATTCTTCACATATAAACGATCTAAAATTAGAACAGCTAAACTGTTTCACCAGCACTGTATGGTCTCAGCAGTGAAATCCCTGCGTGCACCTACTCTTTGAAGAGGAGAGATCCTGAGGCTAAGCCACAACAAATCGTTGATGTGGGCTGCAGATTGGCGCCGGCCTCAGGAGGGCTTAGGGTTCGTGACGGGATTAGGGGTCTACAAAGCAAAGCGACCCGTATGAAGCACATGTCCACAACCAGCCTGCGTGTCCTAGCCCGAGGCCGTGTTTTCTTTTCTATTCTTTCATGGTGCGTTTGGGTTGTGTTTTCTCCTCTAAAACTCTAGAAGATGATACTCCAGCGCCCATAAATTGAGTTGAATTAAATTGAATTGGTTTCAGGCTCTAAAAATGGAAACCATTCATGCATCTTAGGTCTAGACATTGTAGACTAAGGCACACAATGGAGGGGGTGTCCTGCTCTTCAGTTCATGTTTATTTGGCATCTAATACATTTTTATGTAATTTTGCATTAGGGGTGTTCCGCTGCTCTTTCATTTGTTGAGTTGTTTTTGATACAGTGTTGTTTTAAGACTTGTGTACAACAGTGTGTTGTTTTAGTGAATGCGTACTAGAATACAGGTGGCTGTGCTTGTGCCCACCCATGATGAAAGTTCACATCACTGAGGTCAAAGGTCAAGATCAGATCCTTTTGAAAAGCAAAGAACAGACACGCACACACACACACACGCACACATTCTCTCTCTCTCAAACACGCGTGCACACACACATACACATACACATACACATACACACACACACACACACACAAATCAGCGACAGATCGTGTGTGTCCTCATCTGTTCCTCGTGAGAAATCCAGTCCTTGGTGGCATGTCATCCACTGTCTAGTAGATTCATGCATATCCACTGGCTTATTATAGAGGTGCTCTTTTCATTACAGCAAATAAAGCGTGCATTGAATCTGCTTTTGTTTTACGAGGCTGGAGTTGTAAAATAACAGAGCGAAGAGCGGGACCTTCATGTTGCATGGCTTTTATTTAGGAAGCAGTATACCCACCCTGGACCTGAACCACAGAAACCAAATAGGGACTAACTTCAGCCAGAAGCTATGAGACAGGCTCTGCTGACGGCCTCTGCAGATGTTTGGCCCCCTCTAAGTGTCCTTTTTGCCCCCAGAGGGGTAACAGAATCTGCTCTGTAGAGGGAAAAATGGAGACACAAATTCCTTCCTTATTTATATATGTCTGTATTCTCCTACTTTGTGGGTTTTATTTCATTTTTTATTTTCTTTTTGACACACATTCCTTTTTTTTACATTCTTCCGAATGTGCATTTTGTTTCCATACAGTGTTGCGTTGTCGTATCCCATAATGCTCTGTGTCACGGAGCTTGAGCTTTACAGAGGCCTTCCTAACAGCCACCCAGAGGGAGACAAAACAGCAACTTTACGCGCTGTTACCTTCAGCCTTCACACTTCCTGCAATGACAAACGTGTGTGGGTGTGGGTGGGTGTGTGTGTGAGAGAGAGAGAGAGAAAGGGAGAAGTCGGTATTGGGAAAACTCTAGGAACTTCCTTATCTATCTAACTGCCGCCATCAGTTGATCTCATCGCTAATGGACCAGCGAGACTAATGCAGGACACACACTGGACCAGCCGGACTAATACAGCACTCACAGCAACAGAGTAAAGCTGTCTGAGATTACAGGACAATGTGTGTGTGTGTGCGTATGTGTGTGTGTGTGTGTTTGGTACACACACTTGCTCCAGTAACCTATCACTCTTTCTCTCTCTTTCTTCATCTCTCTCTCTCTTCCTCTCTCTCTCTCTCTCTCTCTTTCTTCCCCTCTCTTTCTCTCTCTTTCTCTCTCTCTCTCTTTTTCTTGCCCCATTTTAATTAGACGTGCTCTACGCGCCAGCAGAGCAGACCGGAGTCGACTGACACAGACGTGGACACAGACTCAGGCCAGACTGAGACGGACTCAGGGCCTCCGGAGGCCTGGGCGAGCGAGAGAGAGAGAGAGTGTGTGTATGTGTGTATGTGTGTGTGTGTGTGTGTGAGTGAGTGTGAGAGTGTGAGAGAGTGTCCAGCATTGATTAATTCAGTCCCCACAGCGCTATTAAAAAACACAATCCACAGAAAGTGATTCATGTTCAATTTCACAGCCAGCGCTCACTGGTCTCCACCGTTTTAATCTGCCCCTAGAGAAGACACACATTAATATGAACCTCACCATTTAAACCGTCTTTGAGCAAGATATCAGTGTGTCCACCAGTGAACACACACACATATACATATATACATGTATATATATGATGTATTTGTAGAAACATATTCATAGAATTGTCAGACAGAAAGACAGAAAGACCCATCATTTTGATGAAAAAAAAAATGCTATGTCTGATTTTACTTTCACAAAATAACTGTGTAAGTGGATGACGAGAGGATGAGGTCATCTGAGTCATGGCTGTGAACTGTTTGGTGATTTAGTCGACGTTAGTGAGAGCCAGTGGTGAGCAGATGTGTATCAGCCCCCCTCCCCCACACACACACACACGTGCGTGCACACATACACACACACAAACACACACGCACAGTTTATTGCCTTTCATATACCCTACTTCCTTTCCCTCTGTGTTTTACTGTGTGTAAATGATGGTGTCCATCAGCACAGATACCTTGTGTGTCTCTGTGTGTGTGTGTGTGTGTGTGTGTGGCTCACTGAAGAAGTCATTATGTAGGGTGCCTCAGCCTGGCGACTTATAGACCTTCTCGGGAGCTAAGTAGCACTGGCTTCACAGACAATTACCCCATCTCTCTGTCTTCTCGGTGACACCTGGTATTAACCGCCCGCGATGGGATCCTCGCCCTGCGCCATGCGGCCGAACATCATTACGACTGGAACCCGAGAGAAACTTCGCCAGATTGAGGATGCCATTATTGCCGCCTTGTGATGCTGTAATTGGCTGCGATTTATCAAGAGGTACATGCGCTCGCTCACACACTCTGACAGTGGGAAATGGATATGTGCTTGTTATCAAGAGCACATTGCCTGCCACGGGCCTCCACTTCTCCGCACTGACAAAAACTGAAGCTGATAGCCAGTTTAGCTCATTTTGTTTAGTTTCAGCTGTGTGAGGACACGCTGGAAAAATGATACATATAGCAGTTGAGAAACTGTCAGAACTGTGTGCTCTAGAGAGAGCTGCAGAAAGAAACAGACAGAGAGAGAGAGGGAGAGATAGAGAGTGAACAGCAGACAAAAACATGTCAGAGAGAGGAGAGGACTCCCAGAGAGAGATAGAGAGAGAGAGAAAGAGAGAGAGAAGGAGCTGTTCCAACATCTATTAGTAATGTGCCCTGGAAAAGCCTGCATCATGTCACAAGCCATAATCATAGTCGGTAGTGGTTTAAATGGAAACACATGTGTCCTTCCTTCCCAGACGGAGATGAAATAACTCCAACTGTATGCTTCAGCCCACAAAAATGTTATAATTTGTGCACCATTAACAAATTATCTCATAATACTTCAGTGTAATGCCTTTTACAGTCTGCTAATTCCGAGATGTTGGTGTGACTGAAACATTGCAGTCTCCACACACTGAACACTTAATCATATCTGAATTCAATTAAAGAAAAAGTCAAAGGGTTTTTAGACACAGACAGTTTGGATGCTTTTGGTTATTCTATCCTTGACTGCCTCTAATAAGACACTTGTTCTGTTCCAAATATGGAAACCTCTTAACAGGGGTGCGTGGCAACAAGTGCCGTTCCAAACTAATTAAAACTTTTTTTCCTGTACGCTAAGATATCTTCGAACTACCCCCATAATGGTTGTTTATGAAGGCAGCATTGATGTATCCTAGAGCTATGCGTTCCCAGGGTGTTTGTATCATTACCCTTATTGCAATAACAATAAAAAGACTGTTTAAAAGTCCATCGTTCTTAAAAGACGCCTTAACTCTAAAGTCATGTCCTATAAGACAATTGTCTATTGTGGCGTCATGGCAACAGAGCCGTCGTCTGTTTGAGACAGACCCCCATGGTGATGTGTTCTGTTTGGGACAGAGTCAGACCCCCATGGTATTGACTACCGCCAGATGTCATTTATTAACATTATGATGAGGAGTATGGCCTGTTGTTTATCACAAGTTTAACATGAAATAAATATTTAATTGTGATGACATCACACCAAGGCTGTAGTCATAGAGTCAACATTGGGCACAGTCAACATTCATGAACACATGGGGTGATATGTAAGGGATAATGGACGACACGGTGGTTGTAAAAACCTCGTAAGCGCATTAACTTCTAGAGTGCAGTTGTTTTGGTTTGAATGATGTTTACATGATCTCATAAGATCATGTGTGGACACCCCCCCCACCCCCATCTTGACAAACCATGACATAAGACAATAGTTAATGATACTTCGGCTCCTCAACATGTGTTTTAGATCCAATCCCTACTACATTCCTCAAAAAAGTATATGATAGCTTAGCTCCCTTTTTTCTCAAGGTAATAAATACCTCATTAGAAACAGGTATATTTCCAACTGCTTTTAAAACCGCTGTTGTGAAACCTTTACTTAAAAAGTCAAATCTTGACCATACCAATCTGAGCAACTACAGGCCTATATCAAATCTATCGTTTTTGAGCAAAGTACTTGAAAAAGTTGTTTGTAATCAGTTAAATACCTTCCTCAACGAAAACAGTATCATTGAAAAATTCCAATCAGGTTTTAGATCAAATCACAGCACAGAAACGGCTCTAGTAAAAATAGTCAATGATCTCAGACTAGCTACAGACTCAAACAAAGTCTCAATCCTTATTCTTCTGGATTTGAGTGTGGCATTTGACACCATTGATCATAGCATCCTAATTCACCGCCTTGCGAAGTGGGTGGGTCTCTCTGATAATGCTCTAAACTGGTTTCAAACCTACATTACTGGCAGAGATTTTTATATCAGTCTAGGAGATCATGTATCTGAAAAACATGACTTTCCTTTTGGTGTGGCCCAGGGGAGCTGCCTTGGTCCCCTGCTATTTTCTCTATATCTGCTTCCATTGGGAAACGTCATAAGTCAGCATAATGTAAACTTCCACAGCTACGCAGATGATACCCAATTGTATATTTCTGTGGAGCCAACTAACCCAGATGGCCTTTGCTCCCTCACTGCATGCCTAACCTCCATTAATCAGTGGATGAGCAAAAACTTTTTGAAACTAAATGATGACAAAACAGAGGTACTTCTGGTTGGACCAAAACTAAAGCGAGATATTATTCTTAGTAATCTGGGGAACTTGGCACACCAGGTCAAACCAAAAGTAACAAGCCTCGGTGTCATCTTAGATGCAGAGTTAAGTTTTAAGCCCCATATCAGTAAAGTTACTCAGACAGCCTATTTCCACTTGAGAAACATTGCCAAAGTGTGGCCCTTTTTAACTCAACAAGATGCAGAAAAACTAATTCACGCCTTTATCACTAGCAGGTTAGACTACTGCAATGCACTTTTCACTGGTCTTCCCAAAAAACATCTAAAGAAATTGGCACTCATACAGAACTCTGCGGCTAGACTTTTAACTAAGACTAAGAAGAGAGAACACATCACCCCTGTGTTGGCTGAACTGCACTGGCTCCTTATTTCCTATAGAATTGATTTTAAGGTTATGTTAATTACTTACAAAGCTCTGAATGGCATAGCACCTTCATATATCTCTGAGCTTTTAATATCTTATCAACCACAAAGGAAACTTAGATCATCCAATTCTAATCTTTTAATCGTACCCAAAGTGCTCCACAAACAAAGTGGAGAAGCTGCGTTTATCCATTATGCCCCCAAACTATGGAACACCCTGCCTCTGTACATCAAGCAGGCGAGTTCAGTAAATATTTTTTTAAAAGATCTGAAAACATACCTGTACAGGAAAGCTTTTAGTTAACTCATCTTATCCTGTAGACTACATTTTCAGATTATTCTACATCTGCTACTATTGGAGGGCGCAGCCAGCCAGAAGCAGATGGGCTCCCCCTATTAAGTCAGGTTCTGCTCAAGGTTTCTTCCTGGAATATGGGAGTTTTTCCTTGCCACAGTTGCCATATGGTGTGCTTGTGGGGGGTAAGAGGGTTAAGGCTGCCAGTCTTATGACGTATGACGTTCTATATTTTTGATATGTTGCTGAGTAGATCATAAACAGCAAAGAAAAGTGATTGATAATGACTGACTGACTATCATTGTGTTACATGCTTCAAATGTAAAGCACTTTGAGCTGCATTCTGTGTATGAAAGGTGCTATACAAATAAAGCTTATTATTATTATTATATTACTTTGTAGTAGCTACCGTAATTTCCCAACTATTAGCCAAGGTTTATACACTGATTTTGTTACATTTCTTCAGCTATGAGGTTAATACACGGAGGAATTTATTATGGTATTAATATGGCTTTGTTTTTTTTAACTTGCATAAAACACTGTCCTGCGGTTAATACATAATGCGGCTAATACACAGGATAACTGTAGTTAAGCATTGGCCTAGTTCAACAAAAGCACTGATCAAACAGGAGATGAAGGATGGAGAGAGAAGGCAGTGTCTAATTTATCAGAAATAAGGACCAATCCGTTCATCTTTTTTCAATTGCTATTTCATAACATACAGTAAGCGATGGCTCAAGAGAGGATTATTGTGCAAGTTAAATCTGTTTTCCCTGCAATTCTCTGTAAACAAGTTTCTTCTCTTAACTGAGAACTAACCTCTGCACTCTCTTCCTTAATAAAGTCCATCTCAAAGTATATTATGTGCATAGCCTTGAACACTTACAAAAACATTTTAATTGATGAAGAAGCATGTGACTACAGTAAACATTTTCTTTTTTTAAAGTATATTTTTTCATATACTTTATAGGCCTTTTCATGCCTTTAATGATAGTGAAAGTGGAGAGTGACAGGAAGCGAATGGGAGAGAGAGCAGGGGTGGGATTCAGAAAGGACCACGGGGCGGGAATCGAACCCCGGTCGCCGGTGTACGGTGCAGATACCCCAGCCAGTTGCGCCACAGCTGGAGCCCACAGTGAACATTTTAATAGATGGTCTGAATGCCACCCTGGATTTCTTCTTGTATTCCTTCTGTTGTGAGTCAATCACAGGCTGCATGCTGCTGTTATTCTTCTTCTGTCAGAGAAACAATTTCATGTAGAGTAGGGTTGCTTTCATGCCTTTCTGATAAGGAACACACATGAAAAGGGGAAGTTTAAAACACAATGTTGGCATGCTGCTGTTATTCTTATTCTGTCTTATTCTGAGAAACAATTTCATGTAGAGTAGGGTTGTGTAAATGACGTCACTCGTCATGACCAAAGAGGGAACTGAGAGTGGTCGAAGGAAATCGTGAAGCTGTCCGCGCGCTGTTGGAAATATAACAATTGATTATAAACCCCTGTTAAACCTAATAAATCTGACTCCGCTCAGTATTGGAAAAGTTTCGGTTCAATGTAACATTGCTATCCATAGTGGGTTGGTACGCCCACAGTGCATATTGTTAATGAGAATGCCTAACTCGTTTTCTTATGACACGCGCTCAAGCTTAGGAATATATACTATAGGTCTCCTCCATCTGCCGATTAATTCGGGCGGTTCCTAAACATAACACGTATTGGTCTGGAAGTAGGTCAGAGGTTACATGCTGATCCGGACTGCGATACTCACCAGCGTGTTAGACAGTCAAGCAAATTCCTATGCTACAGGGGGTCAGGCTGTGCTAGGTTTTCGCGACCAATCTAGACCATCGCTGACAAACTGCCCACCGCTGTGTAATGCTTGGTTATTTCATAATAACTTGCCATCTCCCAGGTGATTTAGTTTCTACTATGCTAGTAACGTTACCTAAACTGGACTATAAGTACAATAGAAAGGCTATGCGGGTCAGAACATAACAATTTATTTGTCAGATACAAGCTATTCATCCAATACATAGTAGGTACATCTAAATGAATAATGTGAAAGCTACGAAAACAGGTTAAAGGAACATTTAGGAAACCATATGAAGCAATCAGAGAATGAACCTACCAGCTCAGAGGATGATGAATACACACCATAGTGGTGCGGGAGATTCTGACTACAGAATGGCTCCTAGAATGCTCTGTGAACCTCACTTACCTAGTTTGTGGTTGGTTACATTGAAATGGATCACATGATTGGAGGTCAGCTGATTTTGGGTCACATGAGAAGTACTTTGATGAGACTTGAGACCATTGTTGTAGTGAGAGTGCATTAATCAAGACATGACAATGTACACATTAATTACATTTCCTGCTTCCTAGTTAGTTTCTCCTGTGAAAAAGGCAAAGGTTAGAGATA
>NC_055969.1:23628880-23761380 GCF_018492685.1 Alosa sapidissima
ACACACACAAATACTCACACACATTCTCTCTTTCTCTTTCACACACACACACATACACACACACACATACACACACACACAAACAAATAAAACGCAACCTTTCATCCAAAAAACAGGATAAAAGCATCTGCTGTTTCTCATCAAGTCTGGCCTGCTCACCTATCAAAATAAGCACTCAGAGGGGTGCAGGGATAATGTGACTTGGGCATCAACACACGCAGGTGAAACCCAAAACAGAATGCCTTTCTTTTCCTCTCCAGGCCGCTCTGGCCCCAACAAAAGCATCTCACCTCTCAGGCCGGAGATTGCAGAGCTGTCGACTTGTCAGCATGAGAACTCGCTGATCCACTGGCAAATCACCAATGGGGGGGGGTTAAAATAAAAATGACATTTTTTATTTTGCATAATTTCTGAAATTGCCATCTTATTCCAAGACGACCCTTGTTTTATCATTTGCACACTGACCCATTATTGTTTTTATTTTCCGAAGAACATAATTTCATCACCCCCCCCCCCACACCCACACACACACACACACGCACACACAATATGTGTTTGGCTTAGTCAGTGTTTGTGTGTGGAGAGGCTTCAGAATGGGAATGATTTCACACACTCTCGCTGTTATCCATTTACTCAGATGGTGGAAATGCAATCATTTTTCAACAACACAAACCAGCCTAATCTCCCCTCACAGAGCTCTTTGTGTTTGTTCTCTCTATTACGCTTCCTTCTGCTAATAGTCCGCTCCCCTGCTGTCGCCAGAACAAATTCACAACCAGCTCTCTGCCGTAGCTGCATCTCTACAAATGATGAGGACGAGAAGAAGAATAGAATGAAGAATTGCGGAATGGAATATAAAAATACAATAATAATAATAATAACAATAATAATAATAATAATAGCTTAGTTTTTTAAAGTGCCTTTCAAGATATCCAAGGTCACTTAAAAAAGAGGGGTAAGGTCATTACTGCAGCACGTCATTACTGCACTACAGTACAACTGTCCATCCATGCCACTTTAAAATAAAGTAGCAAACTCTCAAGCGGTTGCTCTTTGTAAAACTTTATTGAAAGACTTTTGCACACCTCTTCTGCACAGGAACGTCACAGAACACCTAAAAGTTGACAGTCATGGGACTTAGAGAGTTAGAGAGTCGAAACATTGTTTATTAAGTTAATATTTGCAAGATAAACAGTGAGGGAGTTTGTAAGACTTCATTGGAAAATATCTTAACAAACTAACACATTTTGGCCCTCTGCCCTCATGTTGTGATTAAGTTTCACTAAAACCAAAACTTGAGAGTGTGCTTTTCTACGTAAAATTAAAGTCTTTTTTTAACTCGTACCCAAAGAGGGGTTTCTTTTTTGGAGATGAGCTCCTGCTCCTGCTCCAGCTCCTGCGTTCACCTGTGCTATTCTACCACTGTGTCAGCATCCCATCACCGTGGAAGAGGCTGGTCTTCTCCCAGGATCTGTGTCTCGTATTCCCCATGTGGTGTGAAACATCAGCAGCCAGGGAATACCCCCACCCCCAGCACCCTCCCCCCTTCCCTCACATCCCTCAAAGCCACTCTGTGGTTTCCTCTGAACATTCCTGGGTGGCCTCCCCCCCCCCCGCCTCTCACCACTACCGTTAGATTATGGCATATTTCGCAGGAACTGCGGTGGAGCACTTTACGGTGTGGTGACTGTAGAACCACCCGCAAGATCGCAGGAAAAACTGATAAAATACTGCAACATAAAACAAGTGGGAATGTAGCGGTTGTACAATGGAAGAAAAAACACGGTTTTCCCAGGAGATGCCCAGTGGCTACTGACATGGCCTGCCTTGTTTCGGTCCTGCAACTGCAAGCACACCGTGCCAGGGGTCCTGCCACAAGTTTACACACAGGGCTGTAGTGCAGGCTAAATGCAAGTAAACGCAGTTTATCCACCTCTGAAAATTCAGAAATAAAGTTTCTGAGACCTTGGATGCAGTGAGATCATTTTCATAAACTTGCAAAGTAAACAGGTACCATTGTCATATGAAGTTTCACCTTCATCACAGGGAGGCAATGGAGATTAGCAGTGCAAGGCTAGGCTGGAGAAGCAGAACATGTTTACGAGACTATTTATGCCCATCAACTAAAGGATTAACAACAACACTCCTGTATGGTGTCTAAAAATGGAAAGTCAAAGTCACAAAGGTTGCTGTTCCACTCTTGATGTTTTCATCAAGTTTTATGATAGTATAAAAATACAATAAAAGCTATTTGAAGGGTTTCTCCCGAAGAATCATATACAATAAATGATGTGATGTACAAGGCTTTTTACCTATTGTACATTTTCTCGTGGACGTTCTCGTGCTACACACACACATTCACACATACAGCACCAATCACACTAAACAAACCAATTACATTCTCTATTTTCTCTCTTTGCAGGTCCTTATTATAAAGTTAAAGAAAATTGTAAAAATAAGGAAAGAAATAAAGATCACATGAAAAGCAAATGTCATGTATAATATACATTTTCAGTAACATGAGCACATTGGGCATTTGGATAGTAGTAGATGTCCAAGGATATGGAATAATGTGGATCAAATGGCTGTAGTGCATATGGAATATGGCACTACTATATTTAGTATCTTTTAGAATGGATTGGGGGATTGTGATGTTCATGATCCATTCCACTTTAAAACTTCCTTGTGTTGGGTCCAAGTGCTCACAGGGAACCAGGTTCGAGTCCGACCCGGGTCATTTCCTGTTCCTACCCCATTTCTCTCTCCCACTCACTTCCTGTCAGTCTCCTCACTTCTCCAGTCTTCTCTCTGAATAAAAACAAAAAAAAAGTCCAAATACTTAAAAAAGAAAATGAAAACTTCCTTGTGAAGACCTCAGAAGTTCCTCGATAAAACTGCAGGTCTACTAAGGCAATTAAGAAGGAGTGGTATAACTGTCTGGCCAGTGGGAGCGTCTGGCAGTCTCTCCGAGGCCCCCCCTCGGAGATTAGCATTCATGTGCAGCCACTGCGGGGAGATGCTGCCTACCGCTTCACGCTCAGCAAATTATATTTCATTTCTCTCCTGCGTCCAATTTGCCTGCGGTTTTTGATGTACCTTTTTATGTAGCCCATATTAAAGGCAGAGGCAGTCAGTAATGGGAAACAACTCCCATTTAGTGCCGGGAGAGGATTCGGGATTCATTAGAATTGTCAGGGGAACAACTATAGGGGGTGGACGGTGGTGTGTGTGTGTGTGGGGGGGGGGGGGGGGGGGTGTTGGGGGGTTGTGTGTACGGATGTGTGTGGGTGAACCGGATTACCATTGCAAAAGAAGAATAATGCCTGCATTTGTCTTTTTAATTTTAAAGATTGCTTTAGTGTACACCAAAACCAGTGAGCTAGCACTCCGACCCGTGCCCATAATTCCTCAGCCGAGCACGGAACAAGGCGCTTATCTCTGCCGCTGATGCATGTCGCTGATGCATGCTTCAGCTGATATGACTTTCAAACCGATAGCAGCTCGATTCACAGCCAGTGTTGTTCTTTCCTGTTGGGATATTTCATTTCCTCTGAAGGACACGCCGATCCGGATACGCAGATGCCGCTTGGCTGCAGTCTGCAATGCTTTATGCAATAGATTCCACTTCATGCAGCGATGCTTTCATTAGGCCCTTGCACTTAGACCCAGCAGTGCTTTACTCTACAGACTAGACTCGTTGCAAAGCAGTGTCCTCCCAGCTTTCACATCAATGATGGTGAAGCATCAGATGCAAACACATACCATGCCCATCACAATGCCCATCACCGTGCCCATTCATTCCAGAGAAGCCATCGGTTTGAGTGATAGATCACACATCTGTGGTTTATTGGATGCCCATTGGGGTCCATCAGTGCCACTCTCATTTTGAGTTAATGGGCAGGTTTCTCAAAGCCCTTTATACGAATTTGCTGACCATGGCTCCTACACTCTATAATTTCCCCCCTTTTTCCACCAATTTATGTCCCTTCATAATGTTGGTCAGCTTTTGTAATTTTCCACTATAATGTATTTTATAGAGGGTTTGTTTCAATAGTAATTTCAGGAATATGCAGCCTGTGATATAATATCTCGTGTGAATACTGACAATTATGCCTTTGACTATATGCCATTAGGACCACACTTGATTAGCCCATTGTGGGGTTGCCATGAATTTGTCTCCGGCTCTGTTATAAAAATCTATTAACGTAATTTATGTCATGCTTGATACAACAATTAATTCTTATCTATTAGTCAGAACCTCTTCAAAAGCAATTTCCCCTCGCCCGGCTTTCAGGAAATGGAACCTCTAAGGGTATAGACTATTATATGCATCAATTATATTTATTCTAACATATACGATGCTAACGGAGGCATGAATATTTGAGATGATTTAAAAAATGTGCATACAGCTACTCAGCTTGTTTTTCTATTCTCAGCAGTACGTGTTCGGATTTCCAGTCCTGAAGGCCCTGAAGGCCCCAGCTGCCATGCGAGTGTGTTGTGTATTTGTATCTTAATAAATCTTTAATAGAAGTTTGCCATCTAGTCAAGTGGTGTTAAATAAATACCCATGACTTGCCCACAGGCATATGAAAGAGAGAGAGAGAGAGAGAGAGAGAGAGGGAGAAAGAGAGACAACAAGGGAGAGAAAGAGAGGGAGAAAGAGAGAAAGAAACAAAAGAGAGATAGAAAGAGAGAGAAATTAGCACATTTAATCAGAGCAAATGAAGCCATAACTGAGTCCAGAACTGATTAGATGAACCCAAACCAGCCTGCTTCATAAGCCCCCCCACCCCCCCCCCCCCTCCACCAGAACAGTAATGAAGACATCTTTGGTAATGCACTGGTCTATCTAATTGGCTGTAGCTCTGGCTTTTCTCTTGTATAGCTTCCAAGTGGAGCGTTCTAGACTTTGATGTCTCATATGCTGGCTGTTGTTCTTCTGGGATTTTTTGATTTTCTTGTTAACATTGACTTGTGGGTAGACATAAGAATCCTTGGTGTGCTTGGTTGGGGATGTGTGCTTGGAGATATATGCTCCCTTTACACACTGGTAAATCAAACCCAGCATAAATGAGCTTTAAACCACATTTACACACTAGTGAGTCATCTACAGTATACTGCCTCTCTACTCCTAAATGTATAAAAGCCCCGACATAAATCTGGGCCTTCTTTCAGATGTGATCTTTCCTGACACACAGCTGAAATCATATTCAAATAGCTTTGCTGTGATTTGACTCTTAAATATCTCGGCAATCACCGTGTGTTTGCGTGAGGCTGCCCTCTCTCAGCAGCGAGCGAGCAAGCCGCCCACGATGGAAATGCGCCGGCACCCTGCAGCGCTCGGAAATGGAAAGAGTGATCACCTGGGCAGGGTCTACCTGTGCAAGCTCTCAAGGACAACATTAAGCACTTGAACACCCTCTCTCACAGCAAGGCCGGATACACCTCTTCGTCTAACACAGTGACTCACTCCTGGATAAAGGAGCAGGTAAAAATAAACAGCAATGGTGTAATTCTCATTTCAATAGACTAAGTATCAGTGATGACTCTTCATGGTTCATGGCTTCAGGTGCATAATTCACCTGTATTAGTCTCAGTATAATCCCAAATTCTGTGAAAATACATCTTAGGTGGCAGAGACTGATTTTTTTTTTTAAGTTTTATGTCATGAAGAGCGCAAGTCTATTTCTTGTGCGGTGACATCCAACGGGAGGGTAAAATTGGCTGTCAATCCAGCAATTTGGGTTCTTCCTCCATTGTGACCTCATTTTGCAGGGAGAGCGCGGGCGAATCAATCTCTGGGCCCGATCTTGGCGAGCTCTCGTCTGCCTGAATGGTGTCAAATCAAGATCAACTCATCCACTGCTCCTCAGTCATGAATGACATCCAATCAGAATCAAGTCATCCGCACTCCTGGTTCCCATCTGTGTGGTAAACAGCACCATCACACACACACACACACACACACACACACACACACACACGCAGATGCACGCACACACACACAAACACACACACACACACACACACACACACACACACACACACACACACACACACACACACAGACACACACACACACACACACACACAGACACACAGCAGAGTTTTTAGGTTTTTTGTCAGTGGAAAAATGGATGGTAAGAACTAGACACTTTGGTGAAAAGTTTACAGCTGGTCCATGCTGGTGATAGCTGATTGGTTGATTGCTCTCAGATGAAGACTGAGCTTGAGAGAGGACCCGTCAATCACCAGCAGTTTCTTTAGATGGAGTCTTCACTGTTGGCTGCTAATTACCCTCAGTTCTCTCCAGCAGAGCTGCTGAAGAAATGCTCAAATATTTGCGGTAGGATGGTAAGGCAAACATGTTATTGGGAGTTCTAAATAGGCAAGACTGCAAACATTTGTTCCTTATGAAAAATATTGGATTTTAGGCCCCAAAATGTTTGCTTTTTTTAGAAGTCTTAGCCAATTGTGTTTCCATAAAGGCTGTTTCAAACACCAAAAGCTGCTTGCTGTGTTTGACATGATAAATATTTAGTCTATAATGTGACATCATATTATGGCGTGCTTGCGGTTATTCTGAGGCGTTTGTGTCAGTGTGAAAAGGCATTGGCAGAGGTAAAGTTGTCCTGCTCCTGCTCCGATGATTTAGAAATCATCATGTTAAAATGGAGACAGCTCCTGTGGAAGAAGGGAGTGTGGAGTGGTATGTGTGGAGCTCCCCTCTGTAGTGTCCTGTCCCTGAGCGGATGTATTTTACAGTGGGGCTTCCTGGAAGTACAGATGGTAAGCGATCCCTGGACCGCCCCCCGCCGCCATGCGCTCCATTCATCATCCACAGTGTGTGTGTGTGTGTGTGTGTGTGTGTGTGTGTGTGTATGTCTGCATGTGTGTGTGTGTGTGTGTGTGTTTGAAAGAGATCACACGAACACAGATACACTCAAGGCCTTTTGGCTACTGGCCCTCCGATGGACCAGATGTACAACTCTCGCCTCAACTCTTCAACCCAGACGCAGAGGCACAGCCCTCACCACTCTCCCCCAACACACAACCACCCCCCCCCCCCCCCTCCACACACACACACACACACACACACACACACACACATGCCTGACCGACACACACACACACACCCCTGGAGCCTCTGACATCTCACTGCGATCTCTAACCTAACCAAAATGCTTGTGAAAGAAGCACAATGAACTGCACTGATGCATTCAATTTGACATATGCAGACACACACACATGCAGACACACACACACACACAATCTCACACTATTTCTTTCTCTCTCTTGAAATCACACACATACTCACTCTCTCTCTCTCTCTCACACACACACACAATCTCACTCTCTATTTCTTTCTCTCTCTTGAAATCACACACCTACTCACTCTCTCTCCCTTTCTCTCTCTCACACACACACACACACACACACATTAAATTACGAGGCCTACGGGGGAGGAAACATATGGATCAATTTGTTGAGCTCATATCACCAATTGTTGTCATGGCGATGGGCATATTTGTCAGTCGGAATGATGTCTGAAGTGAAATGTATTGAGCCGGAGACCAGAGCAATAACGCCCACTGAAAATGAGTTTCTGTGAGGAGCGGAGCTGCCATGCGGCGATACAAACACACACACACACACTCACTCACTCACACTTAGTAACTCTCTCTCACACACACACTCACATACACACTCACTCACTCTCTCTCACACACACACACACTCACTCACTCTCTCTCTCACACACACACACACACACTCACTCACTCTCTCTCACACACACACACACACTCACTCTCTCTCTCACACACACACACACACATATATGCACACACACACACACTCTCTCTCTCTCTCTTTGGCTTTGTGGGGTGGAAACACACAGTGGGAGACAGAGATTAGATGACGACTTTATTATGTTAATATTGTTAAATACTCCACCAGTGTAGTTTCCCATTAACCACTTAAACCCCCTATTGTTCATGTGTAATGTGATTGCCTTAGATGTGCAGGCAGTTTGTTGTGGCAGAATGGTGGCCTGAAGTGGGAGTAGTGTGCTCATACATTATAGAGGGAGATTTGTTCACAGTCTGACGTTTTTCATCTCTGAGAGAGAGAAAGAGAGGAGGGGGGAGAGATGGAGGAGCTGGGATAGGGAGAAAGAGAGGGAGAGATGGAGGGAGAGGGAGAAAGAGAGGGGATGCAAGGCTTTACATGTCTTTAGCAAACTTGTAAATATTTAATGAAGAAAAGGCAATTTTTTATTCCGCAGCCATGCATCTTGGCCACGTGCTCAAGTCCCAAGTCTGCCATGTAAAAACAATTACAGCACTACTGTCGGCTGTGTCGGCCATGGCTGGTTTTGGTCTGAGATTAAAGTGCATGATAATAAACTGATTATAAACAGGCAGAATTTACTGTTACTATTGAGCAGGTGTCTTTGTCACTTACCCCTGACTCTTTCTCAGGCTTGTTTGCCCATCTCTGGGGAGTGGTAGATGGGTGGATGCTCTGTGCCCCTGGGGCAGATCAGGGTGTGTTTTTTTTACCTTCAGCTGGGATGTGTGGCACTTTGCAGTGAGCTAATTGCCTAGGGGCCTCATTTATAAAAGGGTTGCGTAGAAACCATCCTTCATTTGATCTTAGATCATTTCTGAAATGATCGTACGTGTGATTCAGAGAAAACGAACGTACGCACAAAAAAACGTGCGTAAGCCACCCTTCCAGATGTGCCCATTATAAATCACAAATGAACGTCAACTTGTGCGCAGCCGGATGGTTTTAGGTCTCCGCCTTGTAAACACCCCCTCATCAATATCATTAGCATATGTTTAAATGAAATCAATGGCCTAAAAGCTGTAGCTTATGTACAATTATATATTGAAAACATTGTATAGGTCTAGCCTATGCCATCTGATGTTAACTAGCCTATATGCGTCAGTTCGAATAGCTTAACTAATTATGTTTTTTCCAGCAAAGCTTTCTGGAAAGAGATCGTATGCATCCATGTCCATTGTCCTCTGCTCGCTTTCATTCCTTTTGCTTGCAGTAATGTGAATAATCAACATTTCGTATGTTTAGGCCTACTTTGTAGAAAAAATGGGTAGGCCTAGCTTATGAAGGAAAGACCTCTAGGCCTATATAGTCCTGTACGTTATGGTACAGTACTACTGTACGTTTCCAATATGACCCAGGGTAATATGCTGATTTAGCCTATAAAACAGAGGACTAAATTATAAGCGTGATATGTCATGTAGGCTTAACGTTTCTTTTAGGGTAGGCTATGTTTTTGCTGAAAAAGTAGCCTAGTTCGCTGGTCATTTTTCATTCATTCTGCATATCTTTGCTATCATTTTCTTTCAATAATGTCCAATGCCTTAAACATTGTCCTTTATTGTTTGCTTTAGGCTTACCTTTATATTTTATCCTACATTATTCAACTCACGTATTGTCATCTGATCTTGGGCACTGCCAGTCAAAAAAAGCAAACAGGTGCGCGCTCTGCACCTCTTTACGCAACTCCGATGCAACACTAAATATGAAGATGCCCTGCTTTCAGAGGATAACTTCCGTCCCTTGGTTGTGTACGCTATGTATGATATAAAATATCTATAGCCTACATTGTATAGCTTACAGTCAAATATTACCTTTCTGTTACGAAGCTGGGAATAGGCCTATGAGCGCAAATTAGGATGTAGTGGAGGCTAAACGCGAGTAAACGCAGTTTATCCACCTCTAAAATTTCAGGAATAGAGTTTAGGCCTACCCACCTCTTATTAGAGTTTATACACCTCTCAAAAAGGTTTATTCACTTTTAACATTCAAAACGGTATGATCAAATACTATCCTATATTCCCAATACTGCACAATAACCTCCAACATTATCAAACTGTTCGAATGCCTTTTTGAATGCCTTCCTCTCCTAAACGAGGGCAATTGGACATTTGATGGTCAATATTAGATTGGTGAGAATACTAAATATACTATATCACCTGTAAGAATGTTTCAATTATTCTATCGTAGGTCTTGGTGTTTTTTTTTTTAGATATTGTGAAATAAGTAAGCTATACGTCTTTTCACTTTCTTAAGTGGGCTAAAGTTCTCATTAGCAGTTTTATGCCAAACCATGAAACATTAAGCTGCGTCCAAAAACGTCTTTAAAAATCTTCTGATATTGATCATGCATATGGCAAAGAAAGACATGAGATCGTTGGTCTTGGAATTTTGAAAATGCATCGCACTTGGACCTCAGATTACTTGCAGTACCACGGCATTACCACAAGGAAATGGTCGTACGTCATGTTTGAACCTGACGTGGAGATAAGCACTTTTCCACGTCAAAGACGGTTTTTATAAATCTGAGCGTTGGCATGGATTTGAGCGTACGCACGGTCTAAGATCAAATCTGTGCGTAAGAATGCTTTATAAATGAGGCCCCAGGTCCCCCAAAGCGACTGTAGACTGTTGTCAAATCTGTCAGCCAGTGTGGGAACAGAGATTTGAAGCCATTTTTTTTTGTCTCGCTAAGTCCCCAACAAGCCCCTTCTTCTCTCTCCTTTCCTCACAGTGCAACTCTGAGCTTAAGTTGAGGAAGGAGTGCTGGGCCGCGCCTTGCCTAGCCACGGAGAATGGGCTAATTAAATAAGGACGAGGGCAGAATGGGAAGCCGAGTCGGCTGGGGCCTCTTTCGTGGAACTTCCCCATGGATGAGGGAGGGTCAGCCAGTCATGAAATTGACTTAGTGGATGCCTCCGCCGAAAGGGCCTTGCTCCATTGGCTCCGATACCGCCTCCCTACGACAACACACTCAAGGTGAGTTGAAGGCCGAAGTCGAAGCACACACACACACACACACACCACAAATAACTCTTACATGGTTTTAATGCACGATAAAACCTGTGTCCCACGGGGAGATATGTGGGGGGAGAGGGAGATGACAGAACAAACAGCCCATTGAAAATATCCTATAAGAATAACATATGGACCCCCTGCTCGGCGCTCACCGACACAGCCGCGGTGAGTTTCCCTCTCACTTAGGTACCGTTTTATATTCTAATCCCAAAAGCCTGCCACTGAATGGATCCCATTTCTCTGGCGGCACATAGGAGATTGTATTGTTTACAGATTGATT
The DNA here is from genome assembly GCF_018492685.1 of Alosa sapidissima. NCBI lineage: Eukaryota > Metazoa > Chordata > Actinopteri > Clupeiformes > Clupeidae > Alosa > Alosa sapidissima. The sequence continues at coordinate 23,640,030 of NC_055969.1, forward strand.
CTGTATCCCGCTTTAATGAGGCGGCCCGGCCCTGTAAGATGGCTGCTGGCTGGGGGGCAGGCCTTTTCTAAATGAGAATTGCGCTGCCTGATTGTTTGGCCTTTTCTCTGGCTGAGCCAGGAGCCGTGTTCCACATTTAATTACAGTCAGTTCCTCTGACAGACACTGGTTAACACCTCCGATTCTGGAGTGGAACTCAGGGTGAGGCTCAGGCTTGGTGGAAAACAACAGACTGTTTTCAGCAGAGTGAGTTTAACTCTTAACGGCCTCTGAAACAATCTGTATATAAAAAGCTAACAGCCTTAGGATATGTTCACACTTGATTTTTTTTGTTTTACTAGAAACGCTGGTGGGTTTTTTTTAAGTTTGAAAAAACAAAACAAAACAAAACACTAGCAGCATTTAGCAGTTCGGGGACTTTAAGACATTCATAATTGGCATAACAATGAACATGCTATTTTTTAGTTCAGTGTTCAAAGTCCACCATAATAAGCTTCTACAGTATACAGCTGTTGTCTCCATTTCTGCTGGTTGTTATGGGATACAAATGTCTCACTATTGTAATTGGTCAGCTGTCAAAAAAGCACAACATTTTTTCTGAGAAGTTGAACTTCTTTCATCTTTAAAAGACTCTGAGCTGCAGAAAAAAACATTAGCAACAATGTTTAAAGGCACACATTGCAAGATTTACACCTTTATGAAGCCAATTTGATGGTAAACAAACTTGTATTAGGCAAATCATTCATCTAGCATAGCTGTACAGCATAGACGTAGCGAGTCCCTACCGAGAAAAACAGCCATGCAACTTCAAAGAGCGGCGCCCCACCAAAACTCCGATAATCGTGAAACATTGGCTTGTCAGTAGATATAGCTCTTTGGAGATAATTTTTGCCTGTTGTTAATCCTTCACCTCCACAACAAAAGCATTTGCATTGTGTACAGAGGGGATAAGTCGCAAGAAGTTTGCTATTTACAATAGCAGAGTAACATATACATACATTGTGACTCTAGAGGGAGCTCTAAACTCGCCAAAAATACCTAAACCTGCATAGTATACCTTTAAATAGCCCTTAGGATGTTTTTAAACACAAAGCATGCTCCATAGGATTACAATGTAAAACAAACGCTGGCAGCTCCAAACACAGCCTTATAGTCGGAGATAAAATCATTACACTAGCTGAGCAATTCAATTATTGACGAGCAGGACTCATTATCAACCCTAAAACACTGCTCTTGTCTGCAATATAAATTACAATGGGATTCATTTTTGAACTCTGCGTCCATACAATCAACTTTTTAAAGGTATAATGAGCTTTATCTGCTTTCCCCGTCTCTGCCTCGGCTCCTGGTAGAAACTACAGTTTCTATTTTGGTGTGTTGCCATTGGTATGCAGCACCTCTCCGAGCCCAGACGAGCTGCTTTCGGATGCAGAGTTGCTATGCTAATTGGCAATTCCATGTTCAATTAAAATGGTGTTGGTTATCACGCGCATCAGCCGAGGCATTGTGTATGAAGAGCATACAGATGGTCCGATAGCTACAGCAGGCATTACCGACTGTTGCTGTCCTGTGCATAAATACTCAGGTGTGACCTCAACACACACACACACTGACACACACACTGCTCTTCAGTTGAGGGTCGTGTGTGTGATCTGAGGTGAGAACTTTGCTCGTCACCCCGTGATGGGACTTCTGAGAGAGCAGCCAGAGGACAGTGTGAATGACAATGCAGACACGACCATTCACATGAATGATAATGGTTTGGGGAACATTCAAAAAGCCATTTCTTCCCTACCGCACAATGGATGTCACTTTCACAACGATATGGTTATTTGAAAGACACAGAGAGGTTATAGGTGTCATAGTGTTTTAACATCTGCCACAATGTTAATTTATTTTAAATGAAAAGATTCTTACAATTCATGCAAATCTGCCTTTTTCCATGACTGAAATACAGCCTTTAATTTGATGTGTGCAGTCCATGGATTAATTCAGAGTTATGGGTTGAAAGCCAATGAGTAAGGCACAAGGTAAAAAAGGTACTGAGGAAATATCAGGCTTTTCAATGCAAATGCGGGTTAAAAGACAGTAATTAATTAAACAGACATCATACTTTCACAATGATCACTCTTTAATTACTCATTTATTTCCATCAAGAGGTGAATGCTATAAATCTCGCTTTTTTGCGCTAGGGTATCATTTCAGAACATGAGTTCACTCCTGACGGGAGACGCTGCCTCATGAATATGGTTATTAGACACAGACTCTATTGGGCAGTGATGCAATAGACTAGAATATAAAGTACAATGCTAACCTTTGCTGGACCCATTATTGGCGGCTTGTGTGAAACCTTGTTGCAATAGCCTGCAGGCTAGTTAGTTTTGGTAGCACATGTTTTGAACATGTTTTGACTACATGGAAATAGCTTCATGGGGATTAAAATTCCTGATTCACAATTTTGTCTACTAATCAGTCAAACAGCAATCTGTTTACTTCACAATGATGATGCCATCACACTCGTTCTAATGAAGGTGAGTGGTTTAGGGGTGGACTGGGTTCGGATGATAAATTCATATAGCATATTTTTGTTGGTTGAGTGGGTATGGGTCGAGTGGCTCTTTCTTTATCGCCCCCGGAGCACAGGAGCAGTGTGTGTATATATAGATATATATGTGTTTGTGTGTGTGTGTGTATGTGTTTGACTCACTATCCTGTTGTTTGTGCTACTGAGTTAATTTCATCCAGGGCTACCTCCAAAAAGATGACTATAATACAGTCAACACATAGCTCAAACTGCGTATTATATAGTCCTTACATTGTCACTGTATAATCAATACATCTGTATTACACCAACCCTAAACCTGCTTAACCTGCATACATGTTTAACGTATGTGTTTTACATAAGCTCTCAGGTCTCAGATGTCGTGCTAGTCTCTGTGACTCACTATGCTATAGTGAAGCCTCCTTTGTGATACTATTGCCTTGTAACAAGGCCTGTGAAATATGGGCTGTGTGATTTTCTGTGTAGCAGACGATGAATAATCATTCACTTCACTGACCCTAAGGGCCAAAGTCTGCCTCTCCATCTTCCGCAATGCTTTCCAATGCTAAAAAGCACAGCATGACGCTGGACCAGAAACACCACTGCCGATGCACTGCTCCCCTTCAAGTACGGCCGGTCGTATGTTGTTCCCCTTGAAGTGGGGCTGACCGTACGCTGTTAAACTTTGCCCCTGGCTCTACGCACAGAGGAATGGGAGGAAATGAGCAGTAGTCCCTGGACGTGCGACGAGGGGGAAGAGCTTGTTAGCAGCCTAATGACTCCTCAAGGTCACCTGCGTTGCGGGGTAATTAGGATGACTGACATGAATTAGTGTCTTTAACACCACATTAATGTCAACCAAACTGTAACAGGAAATGACATACGAGGTTAAGGAAGGCACTTGAAGATGGGTCGACATCAAAGTCATCTTCCTGTCTGATTCAGCATTCTATGCTGCTATAAGACTCGTCAGCGCTCTCTGGTCCAAAATGCCACTACGGCACAGGAACTCATACAGGAAATTGGTGTTTAAGGGCAGAGCAGATTCTGAGGAGGTTAAAGATTTGAGGGTGCAATGCAACTGAATGAACAATAACAATAATAATAAAACCATAATGACAATAATGCAACAATAATAACACAGTTTTCATTCCTTTGATCTGCCTGTGATTGTTTATCTTTTTAGTTTCTTTGGTTAAAAGAAAGAGTGTAGGAGACATAAGTGAAACTGAAAGAGTTCATGTTTTTGTTTATTTTATCTCCAAAACACGTAATGGCGTCCAGAAACGACGCTGTATGCGAAGCACACACTCCAAACGCGTGTTTGTGTCCGCACAGAAATCTGGTTCAACATCTGGGCATCTTTAAGACAACATGACAAATGAAAAAACAAATGTTTTTGTCATCTGAAAGGCCTGTTGTTGTTTTCCAGAGTCTCATTCCGAATGTGCTCTCACATACCCTTTTCATCGAGTTGCATTCCTCACTCATCCTCTGGAGATCCGAGGGATGCTTCAGATGAAAACAGAATGAGAGGAAAGAAAAAGGAGCGAAAGAGAAGAGAGAGAGAGGAAAGAGAGAGAAGAGGAAAATGGAAGAGAGGAGAGAGAGAATGGAGCGAAAGATGAGAGGAGAGAGGAGACAAGTGAAAGGGAAGAAACAAGGAGTAAAGAGAGAGAAGAGAGAGAGGTGCAAAAGAATAAAAGAGAGGAAAGAGAGAGTGGAATGAAGGGGGAGAAAGAGAGTGAAGAGGGGCAAAAAAGCAAGGTTGCCTGGCCAGCAGCAGCAGCAGCATATAGGCGCATGTGGTGCTGATAGCCATGGCTCTCGGGGAGGGAAAACTCACACTGTTTCTGTCCAGACGGAATGTGGCCTCTGTTGACTTTAGAGATCCCTTGGGTTGGCCGGGCATGCAGGACTGGTTGAGGGGAGCAGGGTGGGCTGCTGGTGCTGGGGGTTGTTTGTGTGTGTGTGTGCGTGTGTGTGTGTGTGTGTGTGTCTCACCGCTGGGCTACGTCGGGTGCGTAATTAAAGCGCTCCATTCGTGGGGTGTAAAAAGACTGGTCTAATTATGACCGGCGCTAGCAAAGCTAGCGAAGCGGTCATATAGGGATTTTTATTATTTTTTCCCCGTCATCTACTTCCTGAATTTTTGGTCAACGATACCCGGGACACCGAAACACCGTGGCACATGAAATTTGGTGGGTATTTAGCCCCACTAGACTTTTACGGAAAAATTTTGTTTGGTCCCCGGGGGCCACTCCCCCACCCCATCCCCCCACTGGGCACCCCGAACCTCAAAAAATGCAGGTTTTCCTAAATAACTACCTGAACCGTGGCACCGAGGATGAAGAATATTTTATGGTATGTTGGTCTCAAGGGCCTACATCCACCTGGCCCATAATCACTCATTTGGAAAAACAAATATTCTTCATCAGCTATACTCAGCTATAGGTGAGTAAAGTAGCGTTTTTAATAATTGTCAATAGCGTTAAACTTTTAACAGGACTTTGTGTGGTATAAGTAAGGGATAATGTATAGAACGCCGAGAACGCGCAGCGGAGGGGTCTTGTTCCGCCCTGAAGGGACCTATCTCCCGACAATGACCGGCGTTCTATACATTATCCCGCTTATTACACGGCTACTTTCCAAAACGACACAATAAACTCCCCACAATATGACTCTTTAGCCTACATAGCCTAGGCTATAGCCTATTTGTTACCGTTTCATCATGGCTTTTGCTGAGAAACAAATAGTTCGCAACAACACACGCTGAACTTGAATCAAACATTCTTTAGAACACAGCTGATCAACCATCTGCTTTCACTTTTGAATGAAGTTCCAATCCTTGCGTAGTGATATGAAAGAATTGACTTAGAAGCACAAAGCCCATTTTCCTTGACAGCGGTCTGTTATACTTAGCAACGGTCTGTTATTCAGAATTAGCAGACCGCCGAACGTTGGGAAGGCCCATTCAAGTGAATGGAGCATTCTGCAGCACTATGAAGAGCCGTGTAATAATAACTATCTAGCTACTAGATAGAACCTAGAAGCTGCTAGGACGAGCTGCTAAGGTCTCTTAGCTCCCTGTCAGCCTGATTTATGCATGCTTTAAGTAACATTACTTAGTGCTTTGGTGACATTTTAGTGGATTTGGGATCATGTCAAGTGTTAATTTAAACCAATGTTAGAGCTAGCTAGTTGGCTAGGTAATCAGTCGTGGTCAATGGTAGAAAAGTTATAGCTAACTTGGGAAGCTATAACGTTAGCGCTACATTGGCTACCAGACTGGTTAGCTAGCTGACGCCACATGCTTTTGGTAGAATTAACGTCAACTTCCCAGGCTTTATGTAACGTTAGCAGGGATGTTTCCTGTTTTGGCTCTGAAAAAGATGTCGAAATAACTGCTATACAATAAAAACGGCAACACAATGGCAATATAATATTGTTTAGTTAAACATCAGTCATACATTGAGAACTTATGATTTCATTTCTATGGTGTTGGTAGCATCAAGGCCGTTTCAGTTCATCAGTTAGCCAAGCCACGTGGTTGGTGAAGGCTAGCACTGACCTTTCTGACTTGATGGTTTAAGTTCAATGGTGATTTAATGGTAATGGTAATTTTTCACAGGTTAGTTTAGGTTCTGTTCGTGCAAGGGATGTGAGTTTATAGTGTCTAACTAGTTATATTAAATGCTGTTTTGTTTTGATTTTGAATTTTTTTTTTCTTTTTTCTTTTTCAGAATATGAAGTGGATGGGGAAACTGTTAATGGTGGCCTGACGGACCTTATGATTTCCCAGCTCTTTGAGGGGTCCTTCAAAAAGCAAGTAAAGTTCATAAACCTGATCTCTCAGCTGAAAACAGAAATTTGCTATGTTGCAGCTCCTGCTTCAATGTCTGAATTAAGGTGGGTTTTTAACTTTTTTATCTTTGGATTCTTTGCAACAGACTGGATTTCAATAAACATATTAACTGTAGAGAGCAATAATTGTGTCTAACTATGGTGTGGTGTATTTACAAGCCTTGAACATGCTAAATGGTGCCCTTTTTTGCTGTAAACACCTTTTGTTTCATTGGTTTTGTTTGAATGCAGGTATTTGGATGTATGCAGTATGATCTAATAACTTTGTGCAATTGTAAACATTTTATATGAATTTGTTAGGTATCCTTCCGGTGAAGATTATGTGAAGGCTGCCAAGGCACTTTGTTGCCAAATACCCTTTCTTGAAGGACTTGGAGGGGAATGGATATGTAAGTTTTTGACATTGAAGTGCTTTAGGAATGCTTTCAATATATTCTGACGTTTTCTGTTACTATTCAATAGTCTGTTGTCACTGTGCTACTAATGAAATGATATGTTTATGTTACGGTATATATATATATACCGTAACATAAACATATCATTTCATTAGTAGCACAGTATATATATATATATATACTTGCAACAAAATATCATGTTGTCATGCAATGTAAAGTAACCCTTGACAATCATTGTTTTACATAGCATATGTTGCACATGTCATTAAAAAGGAAGTTCAAAACTGAACGATCACCTCTTGTGGATGAAGAACAGGTCAAACAGTTCAAAGCGAAATTTGGTCATCGCAAGGGCCAAGTCCAAACAGACACCAAGCCAGATAACATGTGAAAGAAGATGCGAAATGGTAGGCATCCTGTGGTACAACAGTATTTGCAGCAGTGGTAGGACTCTAGGTTATAGAGCATCCCAGTAATGTGTGTGTTTGTGTGTTTGTGAACTTGTACACAATAGGATCATGAGTCTCAAGGTCCTGTTGGCGAAGATGCAGTCTCAATTGATGCCCATGTAAAAGTCTTACAAATGCAGTATGAACGGACTCAACCAGATAGTGCCATAGTGGAGGAAAAAATGAGGCGCACATTTCTCTGGAGAAAACGCGAGTTGCTACAGGGTTGCATGCTTTCAAGCAACCTCCTCAAATATCTTCTGTATGAACTCCTATCTCTATCCAAGGTAACCTCTTGTCATATTTTGTGATATGTTTGCCATTGTTAATCCATTGTATTTATACCTCTTCTCTTTTGTAAGATCTAGAATTCAGAGCTGCCTTGGTGCTTTTACCAAACCATCTCCAGAGAAAAACTTTGAGCACTACATTTCACGGAATGATATAAGTTTTACCATTCATCTTCATTTCTGAACTTTCAGTTGTACAGAGTTAATATGAAATTCCAAAAGGAGAACATTTTCTTTACTAATTTTAGTTGTGTTGTGTTTTGTCTGTTTAGGGAGATCCAGCTACACCTTATCCGACTGTGCAGATGCCTGGCACATCAAACTGGAGACTATCAAGGTGGATGGAACAGAAGTCTGCACTCTCCACTCTCTCTCTCTCCACACTCTCTCTTTCTCTCTCTCTCCACTCTCTCTCTCTCTCCACACTCTCTCCACACTCTTTCTCTCTCTCTCCACTCTCTTTCCTCTCTCTCTGCACACACTCTCTCTCTCTCTCTTTCTCTCCCTCCCCACACACACTCCAGCCCTACTGTATCAAACAAAATTAAACTTGTAAGTAAACTTGCAAAATGTATGTCTTAATGTCGTAAGTGGCCAGAATGCATCTGATGATTTTTAAAAATATGCTCTCTCTGTCTGTACCCTGTGTGATGAAATCAGTTTTTACTGTTTTATATTTTTATACAATAAATCTGTTTTTTTAAGAAAGTGTTGTTTTTATTATTTATTTACAGTATGTCCAGTAAGTGAACCTATAAGTACCTTTTAAAGGTACAAATCCACTTGTCTAAGGGAACTTATAGGTACCTTTAAAGGTACAAATTGACTCGTCTCTGTGGTGGTACCTTAATGGTACAAATACTGTACCCTCAATGATGATACAAACCTGTACCATAGAGAAAAGGTACAAAATAGTTCCTGAAGGTACAGATGGGACCATTGAAGGTACAAAACATGAGGGTACAAATATGTGCCCCTTTTGTAAGGTACTGCTCTGTACCCTCTAAAGGTACTGCCACAGAGACAAGCGTTTGTACCTTTTAAGGTACTGAGCGGTACCATTTTTTCCGAGAGTGTATGAAGCATCCTAAACAGGCTGGGACATTTCTGCTTGCTAAATAGGCTTTTCTGCTGTTGATTCGCTCACAGTCCTTGGTGGCCCTGTCAGTGCTTTGTAAAGTGTTGCATTAAGACCTCAAAAAGTCTCAAAAAGCATCTGAGCTAATGTTCATTCCCAAACACCGCTACTTCAATCCTCTATTTTCAAAGGTGTTTCAAGTAACGTTAAGGAAAAAGTAACTAGGGCAGAGACGACGTAATTGACTAGACTACATACATTTGTCAAAGTGAATCATTTGTGTCAACTCGTCACAATGTAGATTTATTAACGCACCCGTGATGATCTACATCTCCATTTAAACCAAATGTTTTTGAGCACACTTTGATTGATGTATCCAGGGCAGGGCTGTACCTGTTGCACGTGCTACAAAAATCATTCTGTGCTATGGATGATTTACCAATGTTATGTCTGATAAAGTTTTGCCTATGGCTATACATGCGTGAGACTGAGACGCTTGTTTGTTTGTTTGAAGTGCGTGTTTAGGGTGTGAGAGGTGAATCGGTGTGCTTTGATTCCAGCTTGGTAGTTGTAGTCTATGCGATTAAAAAGGATGTGTGTGTGTGAAGTATCCAAACAATGATAACACTTTCATTATGGCTGCTTTAGCCACAGACCTTCAGCTACTGTACAGTGGGTCCCATTTAGAAGTGGCCACTTCATTCGCGCTTTCTGTGATACACGCAACTGGGTGAAATGTATTACAACTTTTCACCAAGAGGTGGCAGCTTAAGTCCGCATGATACTGTAAGCCAGATGTTTTCAACCAGTGGTCCGAGGACATTGCTGGTGGTCCCTGACCATGGATTCAGTAGTTGCAATGTGGAAATCAGTATTTTTCCCACAAACAATAACGGACGCAGCTCTCAACTTGGCCCGTTAAAATGTGAACAGTCTAGCAACGCATTTCATGAAGGCCCTTTTGGACATGTCAGTTATTTGTACCACTGTTTAGATATAAAACTGCATTTCGTTTTAGACTATTGGTATTTAATTTGTGCATTGACAATAAAGTTGAATATCATATGAACTAAAGATAACTAAAATCTTGCATATATAGAACATTCACAAAAATCCATGGCATGACCTCTCTTCTTGATAGCTGTTGAAAACTGCATGGAATTGACAGGGATTGTTTTGTTTGTAAATAAATAAATAAATGTAAAACTGATACCTTCTGCTTTCCCCAAATACAATGTAGCCTACAGGTATACATGACCTTTCATCAGTCCAGTTACAATGGATGAACTGTGATGAAGTGCCCTACTTGTGATTGTTTAGAGATTTTAAAGGTTTTATAACAATGCTACAAATTTTTTGGCTAGTGTTACAAATCTATTCACCTTCGCAGCGCCAGTAGGCTACTTTCTGTGCAGCCGCACACACACACACAGGCATGCCAAACAAGCATACACAAAAGTTTCAAGAGTGGGGGATGGAGTAGAATATGGATACAAATTGATTAGTGTGATTTATGTTCGCGGAACGGATGTACAGGACTGAGCGGCGGTCACATTTTGTAGCGCTATGCAGTACATCTAGTTTTTTTGAAGACTGGTCTATTTTTTTTTTCAAATGTATGCTCTTCAATCACGTCTGGTGTAGCCAGTTCCATTGATTATAACGGAAGCTAATTGTTGCAGCAGACGCTCCACGAACGCAACGCTTCAGTATAGGTGCCTGGCAAAGCCTGCCTGCCTGCCAGCGTGTGTCTGTAGCGTGCGTGTGTCCATGTGCCTTTGGTGTGTGTGTAGTGTGCGTGTGTCCATATGCCTTTGGTGTGTGCGTACGCCCATGTGCAACACACAGTGTTTCCCACAGAATTGAATTCTATTTGTGGTGGTAAGTGATGCAAATCTGTGCAGTGTGGTAATGATGCCAACAATGTTTTAATGTTTTGTTCAAACATGCATGCAGGTCCATTGAGAGACAGAGAGACAGAGTGAAAGTGCACATACTGTAGCTATACAATTAAATGATTTTTTCCAATTTAAATAGTACAACATAGAAAATCATTGTGTGATGTGTCAATGTTGATATATCGTGGGCCGCCAAAAATAAATCGATGTATGGGAAACGCTGAGCACATTCTGGAAAGGCTATGGGGTAATTGGGGTGTTAATGATGTCAAAGGCCAAAACGGAAGGACAAAATGAGAAAAAAAAAGGAAAAGAAAAATCTCACCTCCACTCTCCTGCAGATGAAAGGGAACAAGCAAGATGGCCTCCAGTGAAATTCTAGCTCTGCCGCCACTTTCCCATCATTAGTATGTTCTGCGGAGAGAAGCGATTGTCTGAAAAAGCCTGATTGGGCTTCTCAGGCGGGTGATGGTGTGCGAGCGTGTGTGTGTGTGTGTGTGTGTGTGTGTGTGTGTGTGCGAGTTTGTCTGTATGTGTGTGTGTGTGTGTCTGTGTGAGTGTGTGTGTCTGTGTGTGTGTGTGTGTGTGTGTGTGTGTGTGTGTGTGTGTGTGTAAGTTTGTCTGTATGTGTGTGAGTGTGAATGTGTGTGTGTGTGTGTGTGTGTGGAGAGGGTGGGTGATTGTCTCTCGCGTTGATCAGTTCTCCTGAAGCCGTGATGGCAACATGATGACCTGTGAGCGAGGGAACCACCTGCTGCTACTGATGGAGAGAGAGAGAGAGAGAGGAATATAGAGAGAAATGACCTCGGAGTGAGAGAACCACCTGCTGCTACTGATGGAGAGAGAGATGGTGAGAGAGAGAGAGAAATGACCTCGGAGTGAGAGAACCACCTGCTGCTACTGACGTAGAGAGGGATGACAGGATGGAGAGACAGGGAGTGTAATGGAAGGAGAGATAGAGAAAAGAGAGAGAGAAGGAAGAGATAGAGAAAAGAGAGAGAGAGAGAAGGAAGAGATAGGAGGAGACAGGTTTTTCCTAAGAAGGACAAAGAATATCTGTGAAAAAAAAGGTTAGAGGGAAGAGAGAATGTGTTTACTCAATGCAAAACTGGTCTTTTTTGTTGGTGGTGCTGTTGTTGTTGTTCCTGTGAGCACGAGCACCCAGCATCTCGGGGGACCAGTCCATTTCGGCCGTAAAGTTATATGGCTGCTGCAGGCCCCAGGCTTGTTTGCAAATCTTTCTCTGACTTCCAGCATAAATCATTCGGCACAGAGTTCAAGACCCGCTCAGTGGCCCGCTGTTAGTCAAACTCAGTCTGCACACACACATACACACACAGTGCAAACAGGTGGGCACACACACACACACACATACACACACACAAGCACATATGCTTACACATGCATCCACACAAACACAAAAGCATGCAAACACACACACACACACACACACACACACATACACACACAAATGCACGCACACACACACATATACCAGTTGTATCTTTTAGCTCTTAATTCCCATTTATTGCCACTCAACTTGTCACTCAAAATGTTGGTAACACTTTACTTGACGGGTGAGTTCATAACACATTCATAGCAGCTGTCATAAACTGCACATAAAGCATTTATGACTATTTCATGAGACATGACTCAACATTCATACCAAACCTTTCATGAAATGTGGAAGACAGAACGACGACAAATTGTCAAAATAAAAGTCCAACATTGTATTTGTTAACCTGGATACCATTACCATCTACCTGCACCTAACCAGGCTGTGCGTGGATCTTGGTATCATCTGGATACCATTAATTTAATCTCTCCAGCCTTTGTAAATATTTCATGAATATCTTATGAAGTCTACATTGAATGTCACTTTACTATACAAGTTGTGAAGTATTTGTAATCACTGAGTTTAACACTGGGAGGTGAACTAAGCCTACATTCAGCTGATCCATATTTGTGTAGATGTGACGTGATCAGGTAAGAGGTTTGGAACGAAAACGGCAATGCTGTTTTGCGATTGTTGGACTTTTATTTTGACAAGTTGTCGTCGTTCTGTCACATTCATGAAAGGTTTGGTATGAATGTTGAGTCATGTCTCATGAAACAGTCATGAATGCTTTATGTGCCGTTTATGACAGTTGCTATGAATGTGTTATGAACTCACCCGTCAAGTAAAGTGTTACCAAAATGTTCAATAGTTTTACAAAGCGTTAAACCTTAAACAGGACATTTGTGTTGTCATTGACACAAATACATCAATGCTCAAACTGTGTGTTTTCAGTGGTTAAAGTGGGATTTGGCAGGTGGGGGAACCCTCAAATCCAGTGTTGTGGAAAATGACTCACCTTCAGACAACATATTGTGGTATCGTGGTGTAGCAATACTTTTGGGACAAGATAGTGTCACTGTGGCACCAAGTATCACAATACGTATTTACTTCATATTTTAATTGTTTTATTTTGGTCCATTTATCTACTCTTTATCCAATTGATGGGCATAACGTAGACATTTCAGTCTGAGCTGTTTAGATTCTATTCAATTGAATTCAATTAGCATCAAATACTCACCCTAGGCCAGGGGTCGGCAACCTTTTTTGCCTGGAGAGCCACTTTTACCAAATTTATTATTTTTTAATCTCGGAAGAGCCACATAAAGACGGTTACAAGAAAAAGTTTGGATATTTAACGTACAGTTACTTTCATTCAACAGAGGATTTTTAATACATTTTCTACTAGTTTTAAAAGTAATGTGCAAGTAACTTGAAATGTAAAGTGGAATGACAGAAGTATAGGCCTTAGGCTTCCCATGTAGGCTAAACACCACCCACTATTTCCCCAGTGTCCTTTGGTATGCAAAGTAACATCATAGTTCACAACACAACACTCAATTTTCATTGACATGTCATTGGTGAAATTCAACATTAGGCCTACCAGAGATTAGATTTGGTGATGGCTTTGGAGTCTGGCTGGCTCATATTCAGTGAGGTGAAGTTAATGCAAGAATTGAGGCTGTCATCATTTAAGGGCAACTCCACTCAAAACTGTCATATATCCATAATGCCAACTAAATACCATGGTATTGTGTTGGCGTTATGGATGTGATTTGCGCGGAATTGGCCTTAAACGTGAGCGCAGGTTTGTCTTTATATTTTTCATATGTGAGAAAGATTTCTCACATGCAAGTGGAATAGGGTTAACACCGCAATACTAACTCGTTGCAGTGTGCGATATATAACGGGCAGTTCATTTTGCGTTTTCAGAATCAGTCTTCGGATGGAAACTTTCCCATTTCAGCCCGCTTCTGTTTGCGCTCGCAAGCTGTGGTCGCTGACGGTTCCTTTTTGACATTTTCCTTATCTAGCTTACAGCAAGCGCACACATCAAGTGTTCTCGTTGACTGAAATGGAGGGAAATCAGTGATTTTGTTTGATATTGACATGGCAACGAACTGCGAATGTAACAATGTTGTGCAGGCTACGGTTACGGAGTCAAGTGAGGTGGGAAGTTATATAAATTACTCAGACTGGTTCTAGTTCTAGTTCTAGTTCTATCTGGTTCTGATGGAAGGAGCCAATAAGGAACAGAGAATGAGGAAGGGTTCTCAGTCATGTGCCGTTTGGGACTTGGGAAGGCACAGAATCTGGAGTGCTTCAGCCTCAGTGGGTCGCTCTGTCGGCCAGTCAGCGTGGCGTTAACGGCGTGTGTGATGAAAGCTGTCGTCCTTGGCTCACCACCTCTCTCGGCTCAGCCAAGCGCAAAGTGAGAAGTGGCTCCTTGCTCCACTCCGTTCCGAAATGCCCGCGTGTGTCGGCAGCGCTAAGCAGCTTCATGTCACCGCGTCTGTGAAAGGCCGTTAAATAAACATGCCAGAAATAGATTAGCCACACTCATGTCCAAAAAGCTCGCCTGCATCAACGTTTTTTTTTAAATGAGATGGGAAAATGTTTACACAGAAGTGATTTCTCCTTCTTCTCCTAAAGTCTGTTTGATAAGAATCACCCATTTCTATTTCTGCCAGCAATGCACTGACTAAACTGAACCATTCAAGAACAATTTCCTGCTATACACACAGCATACTCAGCATATATATATATATGCACTCTCTCTCTTCACACAGTGAACACGAGGTTGGTAATGACATATATGCTGTTTTGTGTGTGTGTCTCCATGTCACGTGTGGTTATGTCTACACCTTGTATTGCTGTGCATGTGTGTGTGTGTGTGTGTGTGTGTGTGTGTGTGTATGTGTGTGTGTATGTGTGTGTGTGTGTGTGTGTGTGTGTGTGTGTGTGTGTGTGAGAGAGAGAGAGAGATAGTGTGTGTATGTAATGTGTAATACTCCCTGAGCCAGCCTAGCTGTTGACGACAGCCCTGGTGTTCAAACCCTCTTTATTAACTCCACTCCTCTCCAACTTTTTCTCTTTTTTCTCTTTTTCTTTTCCCCTCCTCTATCTCTCTCTTTTCTGCAGCGCTATGGGCTGTGGATAATAAAGGGTGCCCACCTGGCTATGTGGGTGAGTTGGCCAGGTATGCGTCAGAGCTGAGGACCTGTCTGTCTGTCACCGCCGCCTGACAGGAGGGGCCATTCATGCCTGGTGTTGGTACAGGTGGCAAAGCTCACAGCACCATCACTCATTCTCTCTCTCTCCCTGTCTCTCTCCCTCTCCTCTCTCTCCCTCTCTTTCCCCTTTTCTTTCCCTCTCTATCTCCCTCTCTTTCTTTCCCCTTTTCTTTCCCCCTCTCCTCTCTCTCTCCCTCTCTCTCTTTCCCTCTCTCTCTTTCCCTCTCTCCCTCTCTCTTTCCCTCTCTCTCCCTTCCTCCCTCTCTCTCTCTCTCTCTCTCCCTCTTCTCTCTCTTTCCCTCTCTCTCCCTCCCTCTCTCTTTCTCTCTCTCTCTCTCCCTCTGTCTCTCTCTGAGGGTACGGGGGTAGGTAGCTGGACGAGGCCATTATTGGCTGCTGCACAGCTGGTCTCCAACTGTCCTGATTTAAAGGGTTTGCAAAAAAGCTCCTGCAGATGTCCTGTGAATTTGTCTGGCAGAAACCCTAGTTCTCAGCTTCTGATGAGGGCACTATCACACACACAAATGCACGCACACACACACACACACACACACACACACAAATTGTCACACGCACACATACATACAAACACACATATATTGTCACACAAACAAACACATATACATGCTCACACACACAATTGTACACGCACATACAAACACACACACACACACACGCACACACACATACACACACACCGATACACACGCACAGATACACACTTCCTCCTGAACACAAATACACGTACAGCACACACATACACTAACACACACATGCACGTCACATGGATGTGTACACACATGCACGTGCATACATGCGAAGACACACACACACTACAGTGAACAGGAGGGCGGTAATGAATAAGTGTTTAGGGCGGAGAGTGTGGCAGCGACTACAGCAGCAGCGTCCAAATGCAAATCCACAATTCATCAGTATTAATATATACAGCGCGCCATTTGCAGCGCTGAATGGGCTAATAAGTTCAGAGTTGTATTAACTGCGTCTCCATACAGGGGTAATCGGCCATAATGAAAGAGCAATCCATCACAGAGCGGAGCACTGACAGCCCAGCGACTGGCCACTCAAACGCCCGCGTCAGAGGTTCAAAGCGTTCCGCAGCCCCGGGACGTGGCTGAAATGGACTATAATGGATGGCCTCTTTTCTCTGTCTCCCTCGCCAGACCAGGGTCTAATTGAAGTCCATATCCCTGAGCGTGACTTGACTGTCCACTGCGAGACGTGACTGGGCAAATAAGTTTCGACTAATAACTTCTCACATTACGTTTTTATATGTTCTCCTCCACACACTGACACCCACTCCTACACAAACACACATACCTACATACACACACACACACACACACACTCACACACACTTACACATTCTTTCGTTCCTCTTTTTGTGGTGAGTAACCAGCAACACATTTCCCATAAACCCTTGGGTCCCCTTTGGCCCCTGGCCCTGCCTCCTGCGAGCACGTCGCTGTAAAACACTCTGCGGTGGGAAACGTGTGGCCCCTGGCCTCCGACAGGTTCAGAGACGGGACACTTGTGACCCTGCGTGTTCACGGAGACAAGTGAATCTGACATCCCCCTCCACACGCACAGAGTCATCTCCACTGCGTTTAGTCAGGGAGTGTGTGTGTGTCTGTGTATGTCTGTGTGTGTGTGTGTGTGTGTGTGTGTTATGTGTGGAGGGGGGTATAAGATTGGAGGAAGGGAGGGGAGCAGATTTTCTAGTGATATTTTGCGAGAATTCCCAAACACCCAAATGCGATGAGAACGACACAGCTGTTTAAAATTCGAGATTCCGCAGGCCGAGGCCGACCTGTCAAACGCGTCCCGTGCGTGTCCCGATGCCTTGTGCTCGGCACTGCTGTGATCGACTCATAACGCGTCCCAGCCAGACAAACCGGTCGAGCTTTGTTTTTGACGTAATGTTTGTTTTCAGATAGATCTGTGATTGAAACGGATTAGGACCAGGTCAGCATGGTCCAGGGGGAGGCCCAGCACTGTGATTCACATCATTCCGACGTCGTTGTCTCCCCACCAGACTCAGCCCCCCCCCCCCCCCCCCCCCACCCACAAAACGGATTTGGCTACACACAGATTTTTATGCCCGGAGGCAAGCCGAGACACGCTATCACTTTCACAAGAGCTGAAAAAAAACATATATCGCATAGCTCTCCTGGAATACGGATCCAGAGGTGACCGCGGCAGGTGTTCTTTGAAAAGACGTGTTTTTTTTCCCCCCGAAGCCTGAAATGTGTAATTCTAAACACATCGCTATCCAATTCCACACGCTAGCTCCATTCCCCTTCCCCTGTCATCCCTGAGGTTCATTCTCAGAACACTTCCCCATGTTGGCCCACCGGGGTCCGGGAGAGTGTCTGGGAGGATAAGAGAGCGTCTTACGCACAGCCCAGATCATATCTCCCCATTTAAATACTAACAGGTGGATAGCCATTTTCCACTCGTGTTGTTGGCACCGATGTTATCAGTATCATTGAAGGGATGGTGTTACTGTGCATACACACACACACACACACACACGCAGGCCCCACTTGGGGACGGTCTCCTTGGGCTGGTTTTATTTTCCCTCCCTAATGCATATCAAATGGCTTAGGCTCAAAAATAAGAAAGTTTTCTCCATTTATTTTTTTCTTTCTTTCTTCTGATTAAAATGAATAAATGTTAAAACTTCAAACGCATGGATGCCTCCACAGGCACAGCCGAGTCGTGTTGGACACCGCATCGATCGCTGTCTCGTTTTTCCTTTTTATTTCATGTGCAGCGACAGAGAGAGAGAGAGAGAGAGGGAGGAAACGAGTTGAACGTGCTGGGAGTCCTCCAGGGACGATCTCTCCTTCAGCTGGGACTGACGGAGAGGATAAATACCAACAGCACGCACACACACACACACCCTCTGCTCCTGCTGTGGAGTGGATGGAGGGGCCTCCCTGTGGACAGATGTGGCTGAAAAATACCTCAGTAGAAACGTGTGTGTGTGTGTGTGTGTTTGTGTGTGTTTGGTTGGGCAGGGGGCATAGGGGGTGGGATGTGTGTTCTGCCTCTCTCATTCACCTCTTCATTCATTCACTCTCTGTGTCTCCGACCAACCAGGCCGCCGCAGGGGATCAGCCACTGGTGACTAGAGAACTAAGAGAACCGCGCCCCACCCCTACCAGGGGCCTCGAGGCTTCACAACAGAACCTAACAGAACCCCTTCATCTCTCTCTGTCTTTCTCTCTCTCTCTCTCTCTCACACTCTCTCTCCGTCCCGTCAGGGCTTTCTTCAGTCTTCCGTGTTGAAGATGTTACCGTGAGAGGCGAGAGGGGCTTTGTATCAGCCATGTGTTAATGCAGTAAACACAAACGCGACACCCCCTGGCGAGCCTTCCACTGAAGCCATTCTCAAGCCATTGTCCTCGCAGACGCTTTTATTTGTCCTCCGAGTGACATAATATTCACTCATAACCTGTTATTATGTTTGCACGTTGACAAATGAAGACAGCATCATAAAGACGCGCTGACAGACCCTTTGGCTCTATAATAGATGAGGGATTATTGCCGGTTGTACAACTTCATCCACCCACTGATTGTTCCAAGGCTTGTGCTCACATTGTTTGCTTGCTGTCTTCCCAGAGTCGTTTCACTGACCGCACTGAGGATATGTGTTTATTTATTAATTTCCTGAAAACGTTGTTTGTGACTCACTCGATGATATCATCCAGTGACAAAGATGCCAGGTCAGTACTGTGGGAGTCGTGCATTAAGAGTGAGGGACTTGTACACATTTCCTGTCGAAGAGAAAAACACACGAAACACAAACCACCCACCACCCCCGCAAAGTTGCCAAAAACATTTCCTGTCACTTTGCTGTCAGCACGTGGTATGTTGTGAGGCGGCTGTGAGGCCTGGTCATTCCAGTCTCTGTGAGAGCATCTGGTCTGCAGTAGAATGCCGTTGTAAAGCCTGGAGGAGTCCTTAGAGCGCTGGAGGCAGCTTAGGTCAGTGAACACTGCAGTGCCCCCCCCCACCTTCACACACACACACCTCAAATAAAAGTGTTTACCATCTCACCATTGGCCCTGTCCATATCCCTCACTGCACTACGGAACATCTTGTTGAGATCAGATACGTATGCTATATCTGATACGTGATTTTGCAATGTAGCATTACAAGAGCTTGAAAATTGAGATAAATGCACACACACTTGACATAATTGGCAACGCTGCAGATCATAAATGAGAGCCAACATCTGTTATGTCTTATGCAGGATGTGTTCCTTTATGGTGAAATCCACCAGACGCATTGCTGAAAATGAACAAAGCTAAAGAGAGAGAGAGAGAGAGAAAGTGCGTGAGAGAGTGTGTAAGAGAGAGACAGGGGGAGAGAGAAAGAGAGAGAGTGGTTGGGTGTGTTTGAGAGAGAGAGAGAGAGAGAGAGAGTGGTTGAGAGAGAATAATAGTACCGGTATGTTTGAGTGTTTTGAGAGAGAGAGAGAGCTCTATACAGAAGACAAAGACAGGGCTTTTGTTTCAGATTCTCTCTCATTGCTCAGCCTCTCAGGTTCCTGAGGTGGTGATACATCAGGGGCCGCATTGCAGAAACTTCCTAACTCTGAAATCCTATCCTAACTTAAGTTAGGAAGGCATTTAGGGGTTTTGGTATTACAGAAGCAGGTTTCCTAACTTAACTTAGGATGAGATCCTATCTTATCTTAAGATAGGAATTTAGCCATTACAGAATCATCCTAAGTTAGGAAATTCCTAACTTAGGATTTCTAAGTTAGGTTGCCATTCACCCTGTCCTAAATCAAAATAACTGTCACTAACTGAAAAAAAATATGGCAGCAGCACTGCTTGTAGGTATCTTTGACAATGAAGATGAACACATTAACAGAAATGTAATGGCAGAAAGGCTACTTAGACCGCATAATGATGTGTTACATTTTCCGGACCGTGTTTTCATTTCATTTTATCATCTGCCAAAACATTTAATTTTGAATTTGGTGGAAGAACTACGTCCAGTTCTGGAGAGGCCTACAAGGAGACATGGAGTGCTTGTGCAGGTAACAAATGCTCTGCGTTTTTTTTGCCAAGGGTGACTTCCAGACTGAGGTTGCAAGCCTGTCTTCGGTGTCACAGCCGTGTATTTCACGCAACCTCATGGAAGTCACCAAAGCCATCTGCAATCTGGCACCAAATTATATTCGGTTTCCGCGTGAGTTTTTACAACAGAGTGGAATGCCAGGGGTAATTGGGCTTATTGATGGGTCACTTTTTCCAATCAAAGCTCCAAGTGGCCCAAGTGAGCCGGCATACGTGTGCTGTAAAGGATACTGTACCATGCCATTAACGTTCAGGCCATAGGGGACCAAAATATGGTTATACGGCATTTGTTGGCAAAGTGGCCTGGATCCATCCACGATTCATTCATATTCAACACCAGGTAGGTCCTTGACATTAACATAAATTATTGTTTTACAGACTTCATAGGCTCCACTCAAATACTATTTAAAATATGAAATGTGCCCATTTAAAGTGATATCAATGCTTACCTGAGTGAGGGCAGGGCAAGTGGATGGCTTCTGGGAGACTCGGGATACCCCTTGAAACCCTACCTAATGACACCGGTCATGAATGAGCAGACAGAGGCAGAGAGTTAGTATAATGTGGCACACAAAAGGTGCCGTAGCCGTCAGGAGAGGCTTTATGGTATATGGAAAGGAAGGTGAGACATACTGCTTTGGTGCATTTAATAGTGTAGATAAGGAGTGTGTAGTAACCCTGAAGAAGAAGCTAGTGTTAAACTATACACTTCAAAAGCAATGTAGCAAATGTATTAACGTTTTTCATGTGACGTATTCTAGGTTCTATAGCTTTGTTTACATCCACCTGGTAGGCAAGGGAGGAGTTGAACCCATTGAACATCGTTGTCTGCAGCTGCCTCTCAGTAGGCTATATCTCTGTATTTCAGCAATGTCAACATTTCAGGCATCAATAAAGGTGATGATGAAACGCTATCCCATTGTTCAATATTTGATAGCCTGTCACAGGAACGTTATTTCGCTAAAATCGCCCTGATTTGGTGCATTGATCTGTATCGATAATGTTATGGGAGAACCTGCATGTAGCCTAAATGGTAGCCTAACTTTTTTTCTCTGTTCAAAACTCGGTTTACACGAAGATGATAGACTTTCTTAGAAGCTGTGAAATTTGGCCAGAAAGGAACATGTCTTCCCTCTGAAAGTTGACACAAAATCAAACAATATTTGATCATTTAACTTCCGTCCTTCGGATGAGACATTAAACCGAGGTCCTGACTCACTGTGGTCATTAAAGATCCCATGGCACTTATCGCAAAGAGTAGGGGGTTCCCCGGTGTCCTGGCTAAATTCCCAACCTGGCTCATTCAATCTGGCCCTCTAATCATCCTCCACTGTAATTGGCTCATTCACTCCCTCACTCTCCACCTCAAGCTGGTGTGTGGTGAGGTCCCCCCATCCATGTGATGCGCTTTGAGTATCGAGAAAAGCGCTATATAAATGTAATGTGTTGTTGTTGTTGTTGAACAGCGACAGGTTTTGGTCCAGCACGGAGGTACTGTACTGACCAGCCCAACTCCGTGTCCCTTGCCGCCCCAAACCACCCTCTCTACAGGCCAGCCTGGGAGAGACACGCCCAGCCATGGTCACTTCTCCCCGTTCTGGTCATGCAGATTGATTTTTATTTCTTCTGAGTATCCTGCAAAATTAACAGAAGATGTGTCTGGAGAGAGAGAGGGAGAGAGAGAGAGAGATGGGGGAAGAGAGAGAGGAAGAAAGAGAGAGGGAGAGAGAGAGAGAGATGGGGGAAGAGAGAGGAAGAAAGAGAGAGGGAGAGAGAGAGAGAGATGGGGGAAGAGAGAGAGGAAGAAAGAGAGAGGGAGAAAGAGAGAGAGATGGGGGAGAGATAGAGAGAGGAAGAAAGAAAGAAGGCTGGGAGAGAGAGGGAGATAGAGAGAGAAGGGGGAGTGAGAGAGGGAGATAGAGAGATAGGAAAAAAGAGAGAGGGAGGTGTAAAGAGAGAAAGGAGGGGGGGCTGCTGTTTGTTTTTGAATACACTTTTCCGTACTTTTCTCACACACAGTAGATGTCTTCATTTATTCAAAAGAATGCAGAGTTTAGACCAGGGCAGCACATGAAGCTGAGCTCCACACACACACACACACACACACACACACACAAACACACACACAAATACACACACACATAAACAAACACACACACAAACACTCACAAACCCACACCCACAAAAACACACACACAGACACACATACACACACAGACACTCACACTCCCACAAACACGCACTCACACACGCTCACTCACACTCTCATACACACACACACACCCCCGTGTGTGCCCGTCTTTTACAGTCACAAAGAGGAATCCTTTAATCCTTCACAAGGAGCCTTAGGCTATGGGATTTCACCACCAGTAGAATCTGGTTAAGCACACACACACACACACACACACACACACACACACACACACACACACACACAGACACACACACACACACACACACACACACACACACACACACACACACACACACACACACACAGAGGAGGCGGGGCAAGGGTTCCCTGTGGTTGACAGACCATGTGTTGCGTGCAGGGGGCTGTGAAGATGGTCATCTTCCCACCTGCTCCCAAGTCCCCTGCAGAATGCTAAACGAGTGGATTGGTCAGAAAAGAATGTGCACGATATGAGACTGCGATGGAATGTAGATTGAGTTTGGTCGAGTGTCAGAACAAAAATATCACAAAAAACTGTGTGTGTGTGTGTGTGTGTGTGTGTAGGAGTGATAACAAATAACTATCTCATTTGTTCAGGTGGAGAACCGATCTCCTATTTCCACAAATTTATGACTTTCTTTATAATATCCTTTATTTTAAAGGGCTGCTGCTCCCAACATAAAAACCCTCCTATTTCCACATATTTATGACTTTCTTTATAATATCCTTTATTTTAAAGGGCTGCTTCACCCCAAAATAAAAACTCAGTAACCCATAAAAGCTGTGCTTGTCAGTGCACTCTAGCACAAAATGAGTTATCTAGGCAAATGTCAGGTCTCCATACTCAGCGTAGCATAGAGAGAGAGAGAGAGAGAGAGAGAGAAAAGAGAGGGAGAATGAGAGAAAGACAGAGAGAGAGAGAGATGTTGTCAATGTTGTCAATTATCAATGTAATTATTACTGTAAAAAATGCTATGCTGTTTTGCTTGTGCTTTGACAACATTGTACCTACAGTCATTGCTAATAAACCAACCTTGAAGTGAGAGAGAGAGGGGGGGGGCAGCTCCTGAGTAAATGAAATGATGCATTGTAGCCAGAGTCTTTGCTTTACACACACATACAAGGAACTTTCTCCTCAAACGGACAATGCCAGCCAGCATGGAGATGGGTGGACAATGAAAAGAGATTAGATTCTTGTTTGAGCAGTCGTCTTAAGGAGATCTTTCTCTCATTGTCGGATCCTCATCAGGGCTGCAGATGCTGAGCCTGCAGACTCCCCATTCAGCGGCCAGAAGAGCAGCATCAGTTAGCCGCCAGTGGCCTCTCCGTCCTGCTCATAGCTATAGCGTCAGAACAAAAATATCACAAAAGACTGTGTGTGTGTGTGTATAGTGTGTGTGTGTGTTTGTGTGTCTGTGTATGGTGTGTGTGTGTGTGTGTGTGTGTGTGTGTGTGTGTCTGTGTGAGAGGGAAAGTAGCTTCAGGCAGGAGGCCGCTTGTGTGAACAGCCTCAGTAAAAAAAGCCTGGCCAGGAACAGCGTGTTTAAACGCCAGCGAAATACTCAGTCCATTTACCCCGGTGAAATTGCAGCGCGGCAGTATGCTAATTCACGGACGCTAAAGCAGATACATCGGCCACGGCCCGGAGATTAGCTTTCTGTCATCTGTGATGGAAACACTCGGGGGATTCTTCAGTCAATTCGAGCATTTGTTCTCCCTGGCCGCTGCTAACTTGCCGGCCTTATTCATATCTCTACCGCTCATCGATTTATAGGACACACACGCGCGGAGCAGAAGAGCCTAATTTACATCCAAGAGTGTGTGAGGAAGTGTCTCCTGCCACTTGGACACGCATGTGTGTCTGTGTGTGTATGTGTGTGTGTGTGTGTGTGTGTTAAGTTCTGAGTCAGTGGTGTGGTTTCAAGAGGCTGTCAAATGAGATGAGGCCGTTGCTGTTTAAGCCTGCCCATGCCAGACAGCCCTGCAGAGAGGCCAGCATTGCATAAGGGAAAATATTTGATGAAAAGTGGATTTGTTTGCCCGCCTACCTCCTTTTTACACAGACCACTTTCTTATTTCTCTCACTCTCTGTGCGTTGGTCTGCTCTCTCTCTCTCCCTCTCTCTCTCCCTATCTCTCTCTCTCATTCTTTCTCTCCCTCTGTCTGAAGAAAGCCAGTGTTCCCAGACATTATTCGTGTTGCCTGGGGGTTGCAGCAGATCTTAAGTTGGGGTTCAAAGGAGAGGGATTCAGCGAATTAAACCACTTTCAGGCTCCTTTCAACAACATGTGTCCACAACCTCCTCCGGGCTGCCATTACGGCACTGGGAGTTAAGCTTATTCCATTCATCCCACTTTACTACAGATTATTTATCTCTGCGGCCGAGACACAGGACAGTAATAGTCATGGGCACCTCACAGGCACTGGCCACTGATCTTGTAAGTGTAATATTTGATCTAATACCTCTGGGATTAAATACTTTGCTGTTCCTGTGCGTTTAAGTGAAACAGTGAACTGGCCGAGCATGCAGCTGGCAGCGCCAACATCAGACAGCATGGGCATCAGACGGAAAATATAACCAGTATCTGGTCAGTACTCCGAGACGCATGAATAACAGCCTTAATGAATAAATGTACTGTATGTCCATGGATTTTTGCTCTTATTAGAGTACTAGTCTAGCAGACCCACATCAAACTCAGCGCCAGTGCAGACAAGTATTGACTGTGCCAGCTGCCAGCTCAATGCCAGTGCAGACAAATAGTGTGTGTGCCAGGCCAGATCAATGCCAGAGTATACAGCCAGTGACTGTGCCCTCTGCCAGCTTAATGGCAGTGTGGATATACAGTGATTGTGCCAACTGCCCACTCAGTGCCCTAGCAGACAGTTAGCTAGCTCAGCGTCTGTGCAGACGGACAATGACTGTGCCCTCTGCAGTCAGTACGAGTGCGGACGGACAGTGATTGTGCCAGTTGCCAGCTTAATGCCAGTGCAGATGGACAGTGACTGTGCCCTCTACATAGTCAGTACCAGCATAAGACCGTGACTGTGCCCGCTGCCAGACGGACAATGACTGTGCCCTCTACATAGTCAGTACCAGCATAAGACCGTATCTGTGCCCGCTGCCAGACGGACAATGACTGTGCCCGCTGCCTCCTGCTCACCCATGCAGACGGACAGTGACTGTGCCTGCTGCCATCTCAGTGATCGTGCAGACGGGGAGTGACTGTATCTTCTGCCCGGTCGGTACCAGTGCAGGCGACGGGCAGTGACTGTGCCCACTGCCATCTCAATGCCAGTGTAGATGGATAGTGACTGTGCCTGCTGCCATCTCAATGCCAGTGTAGATGGATAGTGACTGTGCCCGCTGCCATCTCAATGCCAGTGTAGATGGATAGTGACTGTGCCCGGTGCCCGCTGCCCCGCAAATTTGACTTGCATGATGTCGCAATACATCATACTTTGATAAAATCATGCAACATATTCTACCTTGTCTGTGGACATCGTTATTTGCAAATCCGGAACTGGATAGACAAATAGCGTGCATGCGACAAAGGAAAAGTTCTTTGGTGTTGCTTTAAGTACAAGCAGGAGAAAAAGCGAGGCGCTCAAAGTAAAAAAAAATAGCTAAACTTTTGAGGTTAGTTTCTTTTTCAACGATGAATTGTTGCTTAGCGACCTGTCATAGCTAAGTCAGGGAGCTGGCTTTTTAGATTACATGTACACAATCAATTCAATCACAATCACCTCACATTTTTTTTTAACCCTCACCATTTTGAAATTCTTGTGCTTTAGAGATTAAATAAGCATGTCAGTGTGATCCCCACCCAACAGCATTAGTGTTCATATGAGGGTATTACAACACGGGCTCATGTGCCTCAATTACATTTGCAATTTATATAATTATTGATTTAGAACTCATTATTATTTTGATTATTATGTAATCCTTACTTACAAAATGTTTCCTAGCAGGATTGGTTCAGTCAAAATGTCCTTGCTTCCTTCTCATCCTTCTCTTTTAGCTGGCTGTCCCTCTCCTTTTCTGGTCTGCGGAGAAGAAGGACTTTGGGTTATAGACGGCAAATTGAGATCAATGCAGAGCGCCCGAGCGTGTCTTTTCATTTTGGTTTATTTGCAGGCTAGGGGAATTATACACCTCACTTTGTGTGTGTGTGTGTGTCTGTGTCTGTGTGTGTGTGTGTGTGTGTGTGTGTGCATGCATGCATGCGTGCATGTGTATCTCTGTACTGCATATCTATGTATGTATGTGTGTGTTTTACATTCCTGATATGAATTAATGGTCCACACCTTCGTGAAATATTTGCTAGTGCCGTCACATTTTTCATCCCATATAAAAGGCTGGTTGTGCAGAGGCTGCTCTTCATGCAGAGTGGTGTGATGTGTGGGATGTGTGCATGTGGATTCTGTGTATGATTACATGTTTGTATGCATATTTGTATCTGGGAGCATCATGTTTTGTGTGACTGTTCTGACTTTGTGTCGGAGATTTGCGTGTGTCTGTCTGTGTGTTTGTATGTATATGTGTGCATTTTTGTGTATGTCTGTGTGTGTGTATGTGTGTTGTATACAGTGTGTGTGTATGTATGTGTGTGTTTGTGTACAGTGTGTGTCTGTGTGTGTGTGTATGTGTTTGTGTTTGTACACAGTGTGTGTGTGTTGTGTGTGTTTGTACAGTGTGTGTATTTGTGTGTGTGTGTATGTGTGTGCGTATATGTTTGTGTGTGTGTGTGTGTGTGTACTGTATGTCTGTGTGTGTGTGCATGTGTGTGTTGTGTGTGTGTGTGTGTGTGTGTGCGAATATGTCTGTGTGTGTGTGCATGTGTGTGTTGTATGTGTGTGTGTGCGTATATGTTTGTGTGTGTGTGTGTGCATGTGTGTGTTGTATGTGTGTGTGTGTCTGTGTGTCCAGCTAAGCCGGGCTGTCTCATCCTGTGGAGTCCCAGCTCATCCCCCTGCGGAGCCTGTCTCCTCCCCCTGCACGCCGGCCCTTCTCCCGCCAGTCCTGGACGGCTCCCGCGGCGTGCTTAGCCGGGCCTGATCTCCACCTTCAACCCAGTTCAAAGGCACCAGGATGATCAAGCCCCCTCCTCTCAACCGGCCCGTCACTTTTAATTAGGCGACTTCATCACTTTTTCGGCAGAGAGGGTCCTACATGTGTGTGTGTGTGTGTGTGTGTGTGTGTGTGTCTCCACTGCCACTCGTTAGACACCGAGACGGCCGCCAGAGCCCTGGGCGTCTTACCTGCTTTATGTTCTGATTAACCACACGGCTCCGACTGTGGCGCCAGAGTAAGAGAGATGCGCGTTTTCATCCAGGGAGGTTGAATCCTCTCCTGAGCACTCTGTATTGTTGGAATGTGGAAAGGAACAAACTGTGTTGTTTTTTTTTAGAAAGCAGTGCCACACACTAAAAAGAAACTGATGGCACATTGTGACAAAGTTGAAAAACACTACAGCTAAATTCAGTGAATGAATCTGTGGCATTCAGCATTTCTACCGCATCTGAATCTCTGCATGTCTCACCGTTTTTCTTAGCCAAAATGTTTATAGTAATTAGCCTCCATTGTTTATACTAGTCGTTTAGCGAATGGAGAATGAACCACCTTAAACACTGAGCGAGTGTTTACAGGGTTTCATGTTGGCCCTGAGGGAGCGTTGTAGGCCTAATTGTGTTTCTGTTGTGAAGATGGGAAAATGTTCATAAAATATTCGAGCACTGTGTTATAAGTCTCCTGGCTGCCATACGTGGTTGTGTATTGCTTATTAATTCATGGGGATAAGCCAGGGATTCAAAAGGACGTCCACACTTCACAGCCCAGCAGTCAGTCTCATTCATTTTAATGTTTAGCATGGTCTCCTGTGATGAATGATCGTGTGTGCGCACGTGTGAGATTGTGAGTGTGTGAGTAGAGTGTTTAAATCACTGTGTGACTGGACAGCACAAGTGAGAGTTAAGATGTTTTAATGACCATCGGCGTTTCACTGGCCGATGTGGATTTCAAAAGTGTTTCTCAAAGGCAAAGACTCAGTAACCCTTTTAAGTTTTTTTGGGAATCCAGATAGTGTAAGAGGGGAAGGTTTTTTGGGAAGCGCAGACTGGATATTTAATCCAGATAGTGTAAGAGGGGAAGGTTTTTTGCGATGGGCAGACTGGATATTTAATCCAGATAGTGTAAGAGGGGAAGGATTTTTGAGATGGGCAGACTGGATACCGAATCCAGATAGTGTAAGAGGAGAAGGTTTTTTGGGAAGCGCAGACTGGATATTTATTCCAGATAGTGTAAGAGGGGAAGGTTTTTTGGGAAGCGCAGACTGGATATTTAATCCAGATAGTGTAAGAGGGGAAGGATTTTTGGGATGGGCAGACTGGATACCGAATCCAGATAGTGTAAGAGGGTAAGGATTTTTGGGATGGGCAGACTGGATACCGAATCCAGATAGTGTAAGAGGGTAAGGATTTTTGGGATGGGCAGACTGGATATTTAATCCAGATAGTGTAAGAGGGGAAGGATTGTAAGGGTGCGCAGCCCAAAAATACAAACACATTTTACTGACAACAGCAGGGGCATCACAAGAAATTTTTTGTTGTTTTGTTTTCCTCAGTGTGTCACTGGCATGTTTTCCCCGCAGGGTGCCTTGGCACAGACTCAAACACACCAAACAAAAGACTTCATTTCTCCTTTACCTAGTATTTCATTTCACCCCTTCCCACTCACAGGCAAATTTTCTTTGACAATCACGATTCTCAGTCTAGGCTGCACTGTTTCTGCAGGCACAGGCTTGTCCATTGGAATGGAAAAAAAGACTGGTTGACATCGACAAAATAAAAGCCCATTTCTGTCTGTCTCACTGACTAATGTAACTTCCTCAGGTGCCAATATGACGGCATTTCCACTGCGATCAAATTCGCACTGTGAAAACACATCTTAACTCTCGAAACCTCTCAAAGCCAACAAGTCGTCACATTTAACTCCTCTGCTGTGCATTTTAAATCAGATATCTGATTGGAAAACTGCCACGTCTCCTTCAGAAAAACATGAATTCTGCAGAAAGGGGAAATATATGCGTCCTATTCACAGCAGACACAAACGCGGGGCGGTGAAGTGTGGCCTGCCTCTCTCTGGCTAAACCCTCATGAATCTGATTCTCACAGAGATCAATGACCGTGTGTATGACCACTAAACGGTCCTGCCTCATGCCGTTTAAATATAGAGTATTTGTGTGGGAAGGGGTGGGTAGTGAGGTCCCCCTTCACAGTAAGGCAGGGATCACATTAGCCAGCGGCAGGTTTCCTATTGTTCTCTATGGTTTGGCAGCGGAACGGTGGCAACGCTGGCCTAACACTAGCGTTGAACAAGCTATCTTCAAAGCGCATCGCGAGCGCTTTCAATTGACAAACCATTTGTGTTGCTTAGGAACAAGATAAAACTTATTATGGTCTGAGTGTTGCGTTACGTTTGGCGCTGCCGCTTGCTCGCCTAAAGCGCTTTGGATGCCTTGATAAAGCAATATACGGTATAAATGAAAGTTGTTGTTGTTGTTGTTATTGTAGGCAGTCAGTCTCCCCCTCCAACTGGACTGAGCTGGACATTGGTTACTCTGCTTGGCTTGTATTGGGTATCCATCAGATAACTAAAGCATGTGCTCTAGCTTAATCAAGGGTAATGTAGTGCTACAGCTATCAGCCATGATAGTCTTTGCTCAGAGTATCACTCACGGAGGAAGCATACTGGGATTTCACTTTTTAATGAGTGGTGTGTGTGTGTGTGTGTGTGTGTGTGTGCGTGCGTGCATGCGTGTGTGTGTGCGTGCATGCGTGCGTGCGTGTGTGTGTGTCAGTAAATGCATTGTAGATGCTGAGATGGGAGTAATATGAACTAGGGCTGAACGATTTATTTCATTTGCGATAATATCGCGATATGATGAAACACGATTTTCAAACCGCAAAGGCTGCGATTTGTAATATGTGACGTCACCAAAACGCATTTATACTTGCGCTTGCCGATGCGCCACCGACTCTTCTCACCGACCACTGAAGAAGCAAAAAACGTAAACAAGAGGACCAGCTAACAGTGTCAAGAAAGGTCTGATCAGTAAGTAGAGCTACTTTGGTTAAAAATAAACCTCTTCATTACCTTTTGCTCAAACCTGCCATGTCCCTGGTTCTAGTTCATAATTCCCCTGTGCTGCTACTCTGGCTGGTAACTTCGTTCACTTGTCCAGCTGACGATTAAAACTCCACTCCAGACTGTTTAGGCTGCACAGCAGCCATTCACCTGTGCACTGGGGACTTTGTTTACTGGAGTACAGTGACAGTGGGGGCATTTGTGATATCCAAGGGGGTTGGCCGATTCACGTGCAAGTAGCCTACAGAGGAGAGGAGCGGGTCTGTGTGTGTGTGTGTGTGTGTGTGTGGGCGTGCGCGCGAGTGCGCGTGTATGGAGAGCACAGGACAATGAGAAGCCGTGTCGGTGCCACTGCATGCATTTGTTAACTAACGAAAGAAGGTCATATCTACATGAAATAGAAACAAAATAGAAACGAATCAGAATCATTAAATGTTTACAAGGCTGGAAGTTCAACAATAGGTCTACTAATGTGATTAAAATAGTTAAATAAAAAAATATTTCATTCATCAATTCATCAACATCAAATTTGACTCCCTGTCTGTTTCACCGACCAGGACTGCAAGAAATCTAGGAGTTGTTCTTGACAACCAACTAAACTTCTCAGATCATGTTGCCTCAGTCGCCCGGTCATGCCGTTTTGCACTCTACAACATACGGAAAATCAGGACTTACTTGACTCAAGATGCTACCCAACTTCTGGTTCAGGCAATAGTCATCTCACGACTCGACTACTGCAATGCCCTCCTGACAGGTCTCCCAGCCTGCGCAGTGAAACCACTTCAGATGATCCAGAACGCGGCGGCGCGCCTGGTCTACAACCAACCCAAAAGGGCACATGTTACCCCGCTGCTCATCCAGCTACACTGGCTACCTATGGCGGCCCGCATCAAATTCAAGTCTCTAACGCTTGCCTACAAAGTAGTCTCCGGTTCTGCTCCCACCTACTTGAATGCCCTCATACAGACTTACACTACCTCCAGACCGCTGCGCTCCTCTGACGAACGACGTCTAGCTCTACCACCGGTACGCTCAAGCCAATCCAAACTTTTCTCATCTGTTGTTCCTCGTTGGTGGAACACACTGCCAGTTCCTACAAGGGCAGGGACATCCTTTTCCACTTTCAAAAAACTCCTGAAGACCCAGCTCTTTAGAGAACATCTACTCTCATAGCAACACTTACAACAAGTCTTACTGATCCTAGCACTCACCAGCCGTTTTAAACTGACAAGTAACTGTTAAAAACAGCACTCACCGACACACTTATTCTTACTGTACTCTAATGTTTTTTTAAACTGTCCTAAAATTGTGAGAATTGTTCTAAAAACTTACTGTTTACCATGTTGTTAGTCGCTTTGGTTAAAAAGCGTCAGCCAAATGTAATGTAATGTAATGTAATCAATCTTATTCAATGACTTAATGCCATCATAACATAGGCCTGGGCTCCAGGAAAGAACAGTTTATGTTTAACTTATCTCATTTTGTGTTGGTCATACTATAGAATAATATATTGCTTGTCTTTGTTGAATAAGACAGAAGATAAAGAGCTTAAAAATAATCGCATATCGCATCGCAATCGCAATATTGGTGAAAAAAATCGCAATTAGATTTTTTTCCAAAATCGTTCACCCCTAATATGAACCCAACAAACCTGCCCCCCCCCCCCCCCCACACACACACACACTCCGCTGGTGTAATCAAAACACACTTGTACGCCCCACTTACACATTGCTGGTCCTTGCTCAGGCCAGTTAAGCATTAGCAGCTGTATGGATCACTGGTACACTGTACAGTAACAGTACATTTTCATTTCAGTGCCTCTGGGATATTACTGTGATATAATTGTGATTGTACTATGATATAACTGGAATATTGCTATGATAACCGGGATATTACTATGGTATAACTGTGATAGATGTAACTGTGCTATAACTGTGATATTACTGTGATAGTTCTGTGATATAACTGTGATAGTACTATGATATAACTGTGCTATAACTGGTTGATACTCAGTATGTTAGACAGTACACAAGTGCATGTTATAGTGGTTACAATGCCCGGGACCAAACCTGGGAACCGTAACACAACTGTGTGCAGTTGCACTGCCAGAGAATATTTTTTTTTTATGGCATCTCCACTGCAGGGACAGTTGACGATTCTGCAATGTAATGGAACAGTATTTCAGGAACAACATTAATCTGAAAAGCCTTTTATTTATTTAAAAAAAAAAAGATTATACATATTTGTATTTGCCACCAGTGACAACAATTCCTCTGAATGTTGCTGCTCTTGAAGTCATCGCACTGTAACGTTAACTTTTGTGTAATGTTGCTAACATCTCTCTAAAACTGCTCTGTAATCCAAACTCGGTGCATAGCCACTTAGTTTGGCCATGATTACTTTTAGGAGCTTGTTCTGTTTTCTTCAGGAGGAAACTTCTCTTCTCCTGTAGCTGTTCTGAAAACAAAACAAAACAAAAGGACAACACAGGTGCGGCTAATCCAACAGAAGCAGCGCTGGAAATTTAGCGGAGTGTATGATACAACTGCAGCATCAGCAGCAACAGTAGCAGCATGTGTGTGTGTGTGTGTGTTTGTGTGTGTGTGTGTGTGAATGAAGCTGAATGTTAACACGAGTACATATAATCCCCTATAGGCACAGTCTCAAATCTGAGAGTTATAAAGAGAAAAGTGGGGCAGGAGTGTGTGTGTGTGTGTGTGTGTGTGTGTGTGTGTGTGTGTCTGTGTAGGGGACAGGGCTCTTCTGGGCTTACATGGTCTCCATGGGGATTTTCTTCTGAACAACAGCACCGAGATCTCAAGACTCAACGGTGATAAAAGGGATTGTTTTCCTCAAGTCCTCAGTTATGATCACAAACCAAAACAAAAACTTTCCCGTCTGATTTCTCTCTCTTTTCCTCTTTCTCTTGTCCTCGCTTGCGTCTGATGGCTTTTCTTCCCCCGCATGGACTGCGGCATCTCAAGTGAAGTGTTGAAAACAAAACTGTGTTATGATTTCATTAGGATGTGCGCTGTTGTTCCGCACCTGTTCACGTGCCAGTAAATATGAAAATTATGCGATATATATTTTTTGGTTAGTGCGATAAACCTAAGGCAGCATAATGAGGGGATTGTGTCATTGTACTTTATTCGATTTTTTACACTTGCATTCACAGCACAGCACACACACACACACACACATCTGTCATCAACGTGGCGTGTAAGGAAATGTCTGCACACCACTGATGGAGCCAGATGCGTCTCTTTATGGGTGTGTCATGCAGATTTCAGCACATCTTCATAATCCACCCCCTCAGAATCACCACGCCGTGTTCATTTCGATTATTACCCCAGCTGCTCTGAGCACTGCTGTCGCCATGCGCTTCCTCGCCACCACCGCATTTGATATCTGTACTTGCTGGCCCCTAAACATGCATACTACTTACAGTAGTAGTTTCCTAACATGCATACTACTTACAGTAGTAGTTTCCTTACTTACATGCCCCTAAACATGCATACTACTTACGGTAGTAGTTTCCTAACATGCATACTACCTACTGTAGTAGTGTCCTTACTTACAGGCCCCTAAACATGCATACGCTCATGTTAGTTACATTTCACATCTGCATCTTGTGTTGACTTTCAGCATGGTGGCTGCATATTTCATTTGGGTAAGCAGGACATCACTGCTCATCCAGCTCATTTCAATTAAGCTTGTTATCATCTGCTCTCTGTCTCTCTCTGTGCGCGTCATATAATAATAACACAGTTTGCTGATGCAGCAGCGTCAGACATCATGCATCAGATCTGCAGCATTGCTTTGGGACTTTAACTGTGTACTGAGTGGCAGGGATGGTATTAATCTTTCTCAGTGGCGGACCGTGCGTTCAGTGGTTAGGCCTTCAATGATGACTATTTTTTGACAACAAATAATACTGGGGGGCGTTCCGAGGGGGATACTCCCCGAAGATTTTTTTGTATTTCAGCGTGAAAATGTGCGATATCCCAGCATTTCACGGTAGGGGGGAAACGTTTTCTCCAAAGATCCTTGATTACTAGCTTTAACTAGTACTAGCTCCGCTTTAACCCTCTCTGTTTTCTCTTTCTCATGCAAATCTGTGTAGCACTCAAGAATCTTCGTTAGACAAACAATTCATGTTCCGAGCTGAATTCCGCATTGCTTAGATCTTTATTAGGCGAATAGCACCCGGCCATCATCCTTATCAGCAGCAAAGTGAATAGGCTGCTAGGCTAGGCTACTTATTTATCACCCATATTCATTACAATCTGCTGCCTGCTACTGTCCGGTGAAGACGTGCAATTTAGTCCATGTCATGTTGAAAGTGAACACCAAGTGCGCTCAAGTAGGCTATGGGTTTGTGCAGACTATTTGGAAATATTTAGGCTATCGGTTGCCTAACTTATGTTCATGACTTGCACGCACATATGGCACTGCCACAGGTCTACAATGATGTGTTCATTTAATAGTTTAATCTGACATCAGCAAACTTGCTTCAGACTGTTTATGGGGCTCTCCTACTTAGCTGTAGCTTTAACATTAACGTTACAGTGCAACTGTTTTAGGTTGTGCTGCTGCTCTGATTACTCAAAAGCTAATGTGGAACTACAGTAGGCTGTCCTACAGTGTTTGCCAAACATATTTATGAGAAAGTGTCTCAACAGAAAATGATAAGAAAATTTCTCAGCACACCACCATGATATTAAACATAAAAGTCAGAAAATGTATTGCCCTATGCTGCTACTAGGCTACTGCTTGTTGCCTATTTCATAATGTCTGATGGCCACGCCATTGATTTCACCAAAAATGTCCACAAAACACAGATATATAAATAGTCAGACTAATTAGCAGGGCAGGAAACCAAGGCAAATGACAATTTTCACATAGATGCCGATCCAGACAGCTTCACCAAAGCCACATCAACTCACACACAACTTTAAGCTAGCATACAATCTAGTAGTAACCAAGCACTGCGGTTTGCAAGCAGCACAAAAACACTTTTTATATAGAAAAGGGCCAGATTACAAGCATGTATTACAAGTCTATGTTATCAAATAAACACGAAACCAATTCCTGCATAGGCTACTGACAAGCTATGTGCAGAGCTAGCTGACATTATGTGCATCTTGCTAACATGTAGTCCAGTTGACACTGTAACTTTACATGATATAATTTTGCTTAATGAAGGCTTTTCAATATATATTTTAAACAAAAACGGTCAATATACTATCCATAGCTATAACCAAAGCCATGTCAGTGTGACATGTACTTTTCCAGTGAATGTCAGTCTGACTGACAGAAGATGCTCATGAAGTTCCTCAAGTCAAATAGATAGCGTCAAAATTCGTGATGAACGGTTCCGGGTATTCTTTTCAAACATTGCAGGCCCATTCGGGTTGATTGATGGCTACATCTGACTTATTAGCCAATCAAATCTACCTATTATGGCATGCCTTCCTCGCCATAATAGGTCGATTTGATTGGCTAATAAGTCAGATGTAGCCATCAATCAACCCGAATCCAAACATATGATTTCTAATGGTTGCTTAGGTACCGAAAACGCAGTGATTCCTTGTGAAGGCCTGATGCGTGCCTTAACAAGGGAAGACATGCGATTGGATAAAAATGTATAGCACGCCCTCATTATTTGTTCACACAATCTGTCAATCAAATATAGCGGACAGCGGTAGGATATGTTTAGCCTAGTCAAGAACGATCGGGAAGGAGAAGAAGAAGTGAATAATAAATGGTAAAGTAAAATGTTATTAAAGACACTATTATTTTTCATTCGTTTGAAAATAGTTAGGCCTTCAGAGAAGGCCTTGAAGGCCCTGACGGTCCGCCACTGATCTTTCTGCCAAAACTGTGGAAAGTGACTTTGAATGGGTCGCTATTCACAGAAGGGGGCCCATAGCCAATATGGATTATATGAGGGCAGCGATTGTTTTGGTTGTTTTGGGCCTTTTTGTTCATCACACTGGTTTTGATTTACTTTCCATTTATGGCTGTGTCATATTTTCTCATACCAGTAACCGCTCTCTAGGAAATAGCCTGTGCCACATTAATATGAATGTGCCCCTAACAGGATTGTTTTTGGCTGCTGCTCTGCTGTAGTTATTCCCAGCATCCTGATTCTCTCTATAAAACCTTGGCATCTAGTCGGCCAGGCCAGGGCTAGTTAGGAATAAAGTTTGGGTCACAGCAACACAAGTCCCGGGAGGTCTTCAGAATGTAGATAAAGACACACACACACACACACAGACACACACACTATGTACACATTTAGACAGCTACACACGCACAACATCAAACTGACTTCGCAAATATATAAACAGACAAGAGATATACACATACAAACATAGATATATATGATGTACGCACACACACACACAATCACACACATTTGCAGAACATGCACAATGATTTCTTTCAGACGTGATGCTCCTGAGAAATGTCCCGAGCCGTTAGGCAAGGACGAACAGCACACATTCTGTGTCGCTAGTGACAGCAGGCGTTATGGGAGGGGCGCTGATAAGGAAGAATACGCCGGCGTGTGTCCTGACAATGTCTCTTTTATGCATGGATATCTCTTCACGGTCTCTGAGGTGATTCAGTATGGGAGCCTTAACCGACTGCTATTACTGAGATGCAGATAGTCCATTATGGGGGCCGCTGCTTGTTATTCCAAGGCTTGAGGATTAATATGTGTTTGACCTGAATCCAGCTCTCTCACTCAAGTTGGCATATTGCTTGCCATTTTTGCAAGAAGTGACAGCATCTCATCTAACACATCTAACCACATTTCAAAAAAAGTGAATTTAAATTAAAATTTGCACGCACCACCAAATCACTTCTTTGTGTATACTTGGCCTATAAACCTATATAAAAAAAAGAAAGGCTAGGCAATCAAGGACATGGGTAGATGGAGGAGAAATCAAAAATAATAAATAAAAAGTTCTATGGAGATGTGCAAAAGTTGGAGAAAGTCAGATATGTGTGTGTGTGTGTGTGTGTGTGTGTGTGTGTTTTGACGTGTGATGAAATAAGAAAATAAATAAAAGGCCTGTAGCATAGGGAGAGGGATGTAAAAGAGCTAAAAGTCTTGTAGGTGTGTGTATGGGGGGGGGGGGGGGGGTCATGAGTGCTGGGGAGTGAATGAGTGCAAAGTCAGTATAGTGTGAGTTCAGAGTTGGGAAATGTTTGAGAGTGCTGAGGAGTGAATGTGTGCAAAGTCAGTATAGTGTGAGTTCAGAGTTCGGATGGCCTGGGGATAAAAACTTCTCCTGAGTCTCTCAGTTCTGGCTTTGTGACTACATAGGCGTCTTCTTGATTTCAGCGGTAGGAATAATCCATTGTTAGGATGAGAAGAGTCCTTCAGAATCTTTTGGGCTCTTAGGAGTACTCTTCTGGAATAGATATCTTGTAGAGCAGGGAGTTGAGTTCTTATAGTACGTTCAGCTGAGCGCACTACTCTCTGCAGAGTACTACAATCTCTAACTGTGGAGTTCCCATACCAGGTGATGATGCTACCAGTTAGAACACTCTCAACCACTGAAGTGTAGAAGGCCTTCATGATGGATGTAGAAACTTTGAATTTCCTTAGCTGACGAAGGAAGTAGAGTCGTTGTCTGGACTTCTTCAGAACATATTGAGTGTTAACAGTCCATGTTAA
This sequence comes from Alosa sapidissima, assembly GCF_018492685.1. Classification (NCBI taxonomy): domain Eukaryota; kingdom Metazoa; phylum Chordata; class Actinopteri; order Clupeiformes; family Clupeidae; genus Alosa; species Alosa sapidissima. Next base: position 23,678,235 of record NC_055969.1, read on the forward strand.
GTCTTCAGTAATGTGGACACCAAGGTATTTAAAACTTGTGACTCTCTCTACAGGTTGCCCGCTGATCATTAGTGGGGTGTAACTGTAGTTCTGCTGCTGCCTTCTGTAATCCACTACCATTTCCTTGGTTTTATTGATATTCAGTGTCAAGCTGTTAGATTGACACCACTGTGCCACCTCATCAACCTGATCCAAGTAGAGCTGTTCGTTGTTGTTACTAATCAGACCCAAGATCACTGTGTCATCTGCAAACTTGATGATGGAGGTATGACTACTGTTGGAACTCTACTATTAAAATTGAAACTCTACTATCAAAACCTAAACTCTGCTATCAAAACAAACAATCCTTTGTCAAAATGTCACTCTGATGACAAAATGATACACACTTGCATAATATGAATACACTTTCAGATTAAAAGCAACACACTAGTGTACTTTATATAAAACACTGCAGTCTTTAATTTTCATTGCTTTTATTCAGTTTATCAGTTAGCATTCTGTGAAGCTCAATGTGACACTTAAAGTTTTTTGTTATGTTTTTTTTTAAACAAAGGTTTTGATAAAAAAAACAAAAATGAAAGTCCCGAAAGGTTACACATGACATCAACTCAATACTGTACATCACAGTAGCTTACTACTGTATGATTTACAGCAGGGTTTCCCAAACTGTGGTACGTGTACCACCGGTGGTACGCGAGATGAAAAGGTCGGAAAGGTGTTACAGTAAAAATTATTATAATTATTATTATTATTATTATTATTATTATTATTAAGCCTTACTGTAAGCCTTGTTCTTTGTGATTCATAATGCTGTTCTCCATACTGTTTTTTTGGTGTGAGAGCTCATAGACCAGTTGCACATTTTTATTTTGTTATTTGTTATCATATAGGGCGGCTAATTACTGTAAACATGATGCCTGGAATGTATCAATAGAATGTATTACGTTTTCATGTGTTTATGTTATGTGTCGGATGGTGAGAGTACGCAAGCCAAGTCAAGATGTAGGTGGTAGTATGCGGGGAAAGAAGGCTTGGGAACCGCTGCTTTACAGTACAGTACAGTAAATGCAGTAAACGCAAATATAAACCAAAAATACACTACTGTAAAACAGGCTTAGATGTGGTGGACTATCTGCCCAGCTTTCCTCATAGTCAGGCCATGTTTGAATACATGGTCCACCAAAGTTGCTCTTATATCATCAGAAATAGGGGTCCGTGCATGGCCTCTTCGACCTTGACCTTGTCTTCCTCCTCCTCTTCCTCTTGCTCTTGATCTATCTCTGCCTCTCGCTCTCCCTCCATCCATGCTTGCAAAGTTCTTGAAATGGCTAAACTGAGGGCTTTTTGTAGCTGGCTGATTGGTGTTCAGTTTTGCAAGTAAGTGCCTTCAGGTGTGTATTTGAGTGGTTGCAATTACCCAATGTGTTTTGTATTTTTGAAACATGTGTTTTCCAAATGGCACCCTGAGATTTCATTTTTGAACGAAGCGTCTTATGTATGAAATAGAGTGTAGTATGCAGGACTAAAGGAGTAAGTGTGTTGCAGAATTGCAACTGGAGTGCAAAGCAGCGCTTTTGTTTAAGGTATGGGTACATGTGTTTGAGGCATGGCAACGAAAGCTTCAAGTTGTGTTACTTTAGTCTAAGCATGGGTCTATAGTGTTCAAGCAATGGGCAAAAACTGGGTAACACTTACTTGGGTAACAACTAGATGTACCGCATAGCGGTACAAAATATGACCGCCGCTCAGTCCTGTACATCCATTCCGCGAAAATAAATCACACTTCAGTTTGTCTCAATATTTTACTCCATCCCCCACTCTTGAAACTTTTGTGTATGCTTGTTTGGCATGCCTGAGTGTGTGTGTGCGGCTGCACAGAAAGTACCCTACTGGTGCTGAAAAGGTGAATAGATTGTAGAATAGCCAAAGAAGATGTAGAATTGTTATAAAACCTTTAAAATCTCTAAACAATCACAAGTAGGGCAGTTCATCACAGTTCATCCATTGCAACTGGATTGATGAAAGGTCACTTACACCTGTAGGCTACATTGTATTTGGGAAAAGCAAAAGGTATCAGCATAATGTTATTTATTTATTTATTTATTTTTTATGTATTTTTAAACAAAAACATCTCTGTCAGTTCCATGCCGTTTTCAACAGCTATCAAAAACAAAGGTCATTTTTGGATGGATGGATTTTTTGTGAATGTTTCTTCTTCTACATAAGATTTTAGTCATCTTTAGTTCATGTAATACTTTATTGTCAATGCACAAATTAAGTAACAGTAGTCTGAAACGTTATTGTTAATGCACAAATTAAGTAACAGTAGCCTAGTCTGAAACGAAATGCTGTTTTACATCTAACCAGTGGTGCAAATAACTGACATGTCCAAATGGGCCTTGATGAAATGCGTCGCTAGACTGTTCATACACATTTTAACGGGCCAAAGTTGAAGAGCTTTTGTCCGTTATTGTTAGTGCAAATATAGGCTGATTCATGTTCCCTTGCATTGTTTAACTGAGGTCCATGGCTAGTCTGGCTTTCATCAGACCAAGCTCAATCTTTTAAGAAATCAAAAAATAAATAGCGGGCAGATCAGGCTGGGTTCACCCAGCCTAGTCCATAGGCACCCGATATTGTTTAATTTTCCGATTGAGATATACACGCTCTGGCTATTCTAAATGCAAAAATGCATCAGGGAGTTATGACAAAACGGTAACTAACAAACTAGATCCTAATAGAAAGCTGTTAGCTTCCCTAAGCTACAGGTAGGATTATAAGGTAGGCCTATTTACAACATAAATTGTCAATAGGCTATGCTGGCGACACAAATAAAATCTCCTTTGGAAACCAATGGCTTACGCCTTACAGTATCAAGCGGACTTGTCATATCGTGGCGAAAAGTTGTAATAACATTCACGCAGCTCCATGAGTCAAGGAAAGCGCGAATGAAGTAGCCACTTCTAAATGGGACCCACTACACAGTAGCTTAAGGTGTTTTGCTAAAGCAGCCATAATGAAATGAAGGTGTCATTGTTTGGATACTTCACACACACGTGCTTTTTAATTTCACAGACTACAACTACCAAGCTGTAATCAAAGCACATCGATTCCCCTCTCACACCCTGCACGCACTTAAAACAAAATAACAGTCTCACACATGTATAGGCAAAACTGTATCAGACCGGTGTAACGTTGGTAAATCTTCCATTGCACAGAATGATTTTGTAGCACGTGCAATAAATGACAGTCGAAAGATACAAACAGTGCTGCTATACATTTGCTTGGTATAACCGCATTTATAGTTTTCTACAAATGCAATAAATCAAATGCCTCCATCACTCAACCAACGCTAACGGTAACATTACCTAGGTCCTTATTGATATTACAAGATTAACGTACCTGCAGTAAAAACCAAGCATGTCCGATAAACATCCTCAGATTTATTTCGGCTTCAAGAAGAAATGGGAATTACACTTCATGTGAACATCGTCCTATCCTTATTAGATGTTCGCTGCGGTAAATTACAGTCCTTGTATGAAGCGTCCATTGTTTTTTCCAACCCACTTTTAACTTCCAACAAAATTACGTCTCACTGCAACGATGCGCCATCTAGTGGACAAACGACTACTTCTCGCCAATACTGAAAATGCAGCCATGATGATGATGATGAATATTTATTTTGGCTTTCTTTTAATCCTACTGATTTTCATTTTTTACCGGGGGGGGGGGGGAATCACAAATGAGTGATTATGAGCCAGGTTGATGTGGGCCCTTGAGACCAACACACCATAAAAGATTCACAGAGAACTGTGTCTGCCCTACCCTCCTTTCAGGGGTCCAGTCCAGCGGGGGGGCTGCAGATGAAAACGAAAAATGACGGTTCCATGCTATCCATGTGGGGGTACATGCCCACCAAGTTTTGTGTACCCCGGTCTTTCAGTGTCCCGGGAATCCTTGTTGGTGTACGTCACTAAATGTACACATAAATTATTTTATTGTAAGGCCCCCCATGAACGAAAGTACACAAAACTTGGCATGCATTCAGAGGGTGTCATAATGATCCTACATTTTTAATTTCGTGCAGTTTTGACCTTGTCAGCCAGAGATATTGAGATGAAAACACCTAATTTTTTGCTTTTTAATTTTTAACTAGGTGGCGCTATACATGAAATAAGTGGTAATGGGATGGGTTGACATGCCCCCTTAAGACCAACATACATAAAAAAGGTGGACCTCCTAGGCCCTACGGTTCTCGAGATATTCACAGAAAACTGTCTCCGGCCACCTACAGGCCAGTTGGTGTATAGTAACATAAATTAATTTATTGTGTGGCCCCCCATGAACGGAATTCCACGAAACTTGGCGTGCATACAGAGGGTGTCATAATGATCCTACACTTCCAATTTCGTGCAGTTTTGACTATGTTAGGTCACAGATACCTTCAATTACAACACCTCATTTTTACTTTTTTGTGTTTAACTAGGTGGCGCTATACATGAAATGAGTGGTTATGGAATGGGTTGACATGGCCCCTTGAGATCAACATACAAAAAAAAATGGTCCTCCTAAACCCTACGGTTTTCGAGATATTCACAGAAAACTGTGTCTGCCCTACCCTCCTTTCGGGGGGTCCAGTCCAGCGGGGGGGCTACAGATCAAAACGAAAAACGATGGTTCCATGCTATCCATGTGGGGTTACATGCCCACCAAGTTTCGTGTACCCAGGTCTTTCAGTGTCCCGGGACTCATTGACGGAAATTTGGGCATGCGAAAAATAAAAAAAATAAAAAAAATAAAAATAAAAAAATAAAAAAAATCTGACTAAACCTATATGACCGCCGCTTCGCTGCGTGGCGGTCATAATAACTACACACAATTCAGATTTTTTTTCTTTTCTTTTTCGCATGTCCAAATTTCCGTCAAGGATTCCCGGGACACTGTAAGACCGGGGTACACGAAACTTGGTAGGCATGTAACCCCACATGGATAGCATGGAACCTCCATTTTTTGTTTTGATCTGTAGCCCCCCCGCTGGACTGGAACCCACGAAAGGAGGGTAGGGCAGACACAGTTTTCTGTGAATATCTCGAGAACCGTAGGGTTTAGGAAGACAATTTTTTTTTGTATGTTGATCTCAAAGGGCCATGTCAACCCATTCCATAACCACTCATTTCATGTATAGGGCCACCTAGTTAAACACAAAAAAGTAAAAAAGAGGTGTTGTAATCGCAGGTATCTGTGACCTAACATAGTCAAAACTGCACGAAATTGGAAGTGTAGGATCATTATGACACCCTCTGAATGCACGCCAAGTTTCGTGGAATTCCGTTCATCGGGGGCCACACAATAAATTAATTTATGTTACTATACACCAACTGGCCTGTAGGTGGCCGGAGACAGTTTTCTGTGAATATCTCGAGAACCGTAGGGCCTAGGAGGTCCACCTTTTTTTGTATGTTGGTCTTAAGGGGGCATGTCAACCTATCCCATTACCACTTATTTCATGTATAGCGCCACCTAGTTAAAATAAAAATAAAAATAAAAAAAAGCAAAACATTAGGTGTTTTCATCACAATATCTCTGGCTGACATGGTCAAAACTGCACGAAATTGAAAGTGTAGGATCATTATGACACCCTCCGAATGCATGCCAAGTTTCGTTGACTTTCGTTCATGGGGGGCCTTACAATAATATCATTTATGTGTACATTTAGTGACGGGACACTGAAAGACCGGGGTACACGAAACTTGGTGGGCATGTAACCCCACATGGATAGCATGGAACCATCGCTTTTCGCTTTGATCTGTAGCCCCCCCGCTGGACTGGACCCCCCGAAAGGAGGGTAGGGCAGACACAGTTTTCTGTGAATATCTTCAGAACCGTAGGGCCTTAGCCTGACGAGCCAGACCCACATTAAAATGTAGGGTCTGGGCACTCACCATTCGCAGTGCTCAGTCCGAGGGGTGGGATAATCAGTTGTCTTTCAAATTCCCTCTGCACACAATAGGACAGCGTCAGCGCTATGAGTCCCATGCGTTTCCCACCAGCGGAGCTAGTTGGCTAGTTCAAACGTTTGCCAACTTAATAAAAGCTTAACTCGTGTCACACTGTTCGCCAACAGCAACATCCATCTTATTTGTTTTCAAGTAGCAGGGAATTCAAGCCAAACCGTTGCAACTCTGCCATCAATCATTATGTTAAGCCCACCTAAAGACTTTATACACGATTTCATTGGCCTGATTGAGTTTCGATTTCTGGAGCTCACAAGCCAACGGAGAGTTGCTAGACTAGCCCTGGCAGCAAATGTAATTTTCTATCGCTAGGGGCGCGTCTGGATTTCTAGGCTAGTAGGGCCTAGGATGACCAATTTTTTGCGTATGTTTGCCTCCAGGGGTCATGTAAACCCATTCCATATCCACACATGTGCATAAACAGATACACACGCACACACATACATTCACAGTAATCCTACGTATGACACATACTCACACAGTAGACATATATACGCATGCATGCACATGCACACACACAGGCACATAAACAGGCAAACACACAAGCACATGCACATGCACGCACACACACCCACCCACACACACATAAACATGTACACGCACACATGCACACAATTCAAGAATTTCTCAGAATTATGAACAGGCAAGATGGGGGTGGGGTTGTATAAAATGTATATTACATGTGAAATCTATGAACTAATCATGTTTTGGTACTTGTTGTCTAGCAGATACCAGTGAGAATTGAGTGTGCATAATGCAATTCAGTGAGACAGTTAGAATCATATATGCCTTTCAGCGTGACTTATTTTTGTGGAAAACATGTGCTGGACTGGGCGGCGGTCATATTTTGTACCGCTCTGCTGTACATCTAGTTATAAATCTATCTAGTATAAATCATGTACTTTCTACCAAACATATTTTTTGGATAGGTTTATTTACTATGAACAAACCATTTATAACTGTGTGAACAAATGCTTTACTGATGATAAATTATGTATGAACAAGAAATTACTAATAATGAACAAACCATTAACTAATAAGTAACAAAGGCTTAACAAATGATGAATTGTGTGTAGTTATTATAAAGTGTTACCAAAAACTGTAACTATAAAGATGCTATATGCTGACTATAATGATACTGGTGTCGTTATTGTTACAGTGTATGTGTGGACATTACCATTCATATTAGCCAGAGCGATATTCTTTTGTCGTTATTATTGTATTTATCAGTCATTATCGTTGTCATTATCATTCTTGGTGTGAACGGCCCTTTAGACTTTTATTCTATTTTATTAACCCTGCTGCTAACCGCTGTGGTCCTGACCTACACCATATGGGACCCAAACTAGAGATGGCACTGCCATGGCCGTGCCCGCTACCTCATCCTCCTCATTCTTTTAATGCTGCCATGGCGACCGCATCCTCCTCCACCTCCTGGTTTATCAGAGTGACTTGTGAAGTCTGTATCATGACTCTCTTGCTACCACTTTCTCCTCTCCCTCCTCCTTTATGAGAGCGCCTTGTGAAGTGTGTGTCTTGACTCCTCCAGGCTGTTTTGCCCTGCTGATAGAACAGCGTCTTCCCCTCTCCACAGGCATGGAGCCTCCTGCTGCACATGAGACGACGGCCGCCGTTACCGGCCTTGGCGGAGCCTCATTAATTGGGACGTGAGGTGGGAGCTGAGGTGCGGACGCGGCACTGTGCGACATAATCAGCCGGGACAGTGCATCCAGACCGCAGCCGCGGTACTGATAGATCGACCACACTTAGGCTGACCGGTGCTGACGGGTGCGGACTGATTAGTCGACTCCTGGTGGTACACGTGAGCATCTGGTAAAAAGGCTCGGCTAATCACCCGCGACTGAGAGTGGCAGCTATCGACTCTGACTCGCCGTGAATTCATAAAAGAGCCTGGAACGAACAGGTGCATCAGGGGCGCAGCTACCCATTTTTTGAGGGGTATGCAACAACAAATTGGCGCCGCCCCCCCCCCCCCAAAAAAAAAAAAAAAAACACAAACAAGTAAAGTAAAACAAAAGGCCAATAATTTACATGAATAGGTTATTATCACTATTATTTTTTAAGAAATTCTACCAATTTGAACTTCACCGAAAAGTATTGTTAAATGGTGCATTGTCACTTTAAGCGAGTCTAAACGGTTCTCATAACGTCCTTTTACCAGCTGTTGCTCACGAAGGATAAGGCTGATCTCTAGCCTTTGTTTGCCACATTGACAGCACAATATTAAGCTATTAATATTAGGATTGTTAGGAAATGGAAACATGTAATGAGAATTGCTATTGACATGTTTGCAGTTTGCCATTAAATGTTCAATATGAGCATGGTAGCCACCTAGCTATCTTAATGGAATAGGTTATATTTCAATCGGCATATGCTTAGCAAACGCTAATTAGTCTGGTAACATAAATAACATGAACATGAAACATGTGCTTCCAAGCACAGACGTCACACTTTAAATCCTACCTGTTGCTTTTCACCATCCACTTATTTAACTGCTGTCGCATCCCATCCTGACATGCCATGTCATTTTCCCTTTCTTTCTCTATTTTTAGCCCCCGACAGCTTTTATGCGTTATCCATCTTTTTCAATAGACGAAAACTCACTACTCGTAGGCTACTTGCTCACTCAGCGCTCACAGCGCCCCCACTCCCTTTTCTATGTCAAAATTCTATGATGGAATCTTATGAGATAGGGCGCCTACTCTAGCCTGTTAGTCCTCTAAAATGTTATAGAACATTGAGGAAATGCAGAAATGATTTAGAAACCTACAACAGTAGCTACATATAGAATATGCCAAATATATTATTATTATTAGCCTATTTTTTTTTTTTACCATCGCTTTGGCGCCCCCACGGTGATGCGCCCCTATGCGCCGCATATAGCGCATGCCCACTTTTTGCGCCACTGAGGTGCATCATGGGTAGCAGGCTCACATTATGGAGGAATCGCCCAGTATGTTGCTGGCTGAATAATATTTTATGTGTCTTTTAACAAGCTGCTGCTGTCTTTGAACCCTGTTGGAAATGTGGGTGTAAATTGATTGCTGCTCATCAGAATCTCTTCTCACTTGAGGTTCTTATTGACTCCATTGATGCTCGAGTATTGTGTGTGTGTGTGTGCGTGCGTGTGTGTGTGTGTGTGTGTGCAGCAAGTCATACCCTGCTTTTGTTCAGGAGGAGAAATCCTAGTAAGGATAAGTCTTTCAGACAAGACAGTGGATACTAGCACATGCACTTTCAATCTGATTTGGGAGCTTAGACCTTACACTCCAAGGGCTCTCCCTTGTCTCTGCCATGCTCAGATCACGTTGAGCTTTAATGCCACAGCAGCTTTTAGACGATTTCACTGACAAGCAATATATACATTCTGTAGCACATGTCTGATAAAACAGGCTTGATTGGCAGCCCAGGGGCAGATATGGACTGGATGGCAGAACCGCTCCGATTCTCAGACAGTTTCACATCCCATCTCCAGCGGTCTCACGGTGTGTGTGTGTGTGTGTGTGTGTGTGTGTGTGTGTGTGTGTGTGTGTGTTGCAGCCAGATCACATGGAGGAAGGAAGAAACAAGCTTTGGTCTTATTACTGCCCCGGCAAATGGACGTTGGGGATTTAGTCTTGAAGCTGCCCTCTACTTTGGGAGAATGGGGATGTAGGCTGCTGACTTGCGATGGCTCTTGCGTGGGATAGTCATGAGTTTTCTGTCTGTGTTCTTTTTTCCCTTCTCTGTTCACTGCTGTTTATTTCCCCATTGGTCTATTTTTTTCTTTTTAATTTCTATTCATAAATAACATTTACAAAGGATACGGTCATTTTAGACCAGGCAATGCATACAAAAAAGTCATTACACCACTGCTACAATGTAACTTTTGATACAGACAAATCCCAATGTAAAAATAAAGAAAAAAGAAATCATTTGCTAGATTACTTGGTGCTAGATTTGCTACATTTGCTGGATTACTTGATGATCCATCATGTCTCTGTGCTCACAGTCCTTCATGTGTGGGAATTAAACATTCTCACGGTTTAGCTTCTACCTTCCTCATCATCCAAACTAAACAACATCATCAACAACAGGAAAAACAAGCCATTTATTCCGGAGACGGGTATTCAGTAACATTTCTGATGAAGCTTGACAGCATTTTCTTAAGCAGGAAACATTAGTCTACACCTCGTTCACCATGCAGCCTTAGAGGACCAGCCGGCTCCTTTGTGCTTAGCTGAAGACAAGATGAGAGGCGTTGTTCTCTCTGTTGATCAGTCCAGGTGCTGCCATGGTGCCTTTGATGTGATGCAGATGAGCAGAAGATGACAGGAAGTGCTCTCTCTCTCTCTCTCTCTCTCTTCCTCTTGTCTTGCATGCCACCGCACTTCAATCAGATGGAAAAAAAACCAAAGCAGTTAAAGCATGAGAGTATATATCTCAAGGAATGGCCGAGGTCAGGAAATCTAAATAAACCTCAAAGGGTCCTTTCATCAGAAGATATTATTCAAAAACAAGTAGTGTTGAGCTGGAGGAACCCTTGAATTATGCTTTGTGTGATTGCAAACATAAACAAAATCACAAACACAGACATAACAACGGCATAAATAACAACACATTCCAGTAATGAAGGGGGATGTTCAAATGCCAGGCTGGGGAACCTTCATACTAATTTACAAGCGTATCTATAATGTCAACAAATATAAAACATATACAGCATGCTGTAACCTGCCTAAAGAAAGTCTCCCGTCCCTGATGTGTAAGTGAGATATGATCTCTTTTATTAATTCACCACCAAGCAAGAGAAGCAGAGGGAGATGAGTTATGTTTTTTTTTTTTCCATTTCTTTCGCTTTTCTAAAAATAATATCATATCTCCATCTCAAAGGATATCTACTTATCTTCATCTGAGATAAACACCATGTTTACTGAGTCCTGCTGCTTGCATGCGCAGCGGTGGTAATTAAACCTGGCACCCATTTCATTCCTCTTCCAATGCTAAAGGGTGGAGTGTGTGTGTATGTGTGGTGGTGGTGGTGGTGGGGGGGGGGGGGGGGGGGGGTTGTGGCCACTGTAGGGAAGAACTGGGTGAGTGTGGGAGTGTGTGTGTGTGTGTGTGTGTGTGGGGGGGGGGGGGGGGGGGGGGGGGTTGTGGCCACTGTAGTTCAGGTCATAAAACTTGAGATAAATCAGTTAATCCCCCCTCCAATTGCACAGGGTGGGGAGAGTGAGTGTGCTGGTTTTGGGGGTTTGGCTGCATTTCCGACCTCGTTGAGGACGTGGAGTGTGTTGGGCTGGGCTGGGCTGGGCTGGGCTAGGCTGGGCTCTGTGTTGTGGTTTGGAGCCTGGTGTTTGGTTCATGAGGAAGCAGGGCTGGATGCTCCCTGTAGAAGTCTCATGAAGGCAGACCGGGAACACGAAAGAACCATGCAACTCAAATCAATGCTATTCACTTCTAGACAAATTACGGCATTCCAGGAAGATTCATCTGTGAAAGAAGGGGAGAGAGAAAGAATGAGAGAAAGGGAAAGAAAGAGTGAGAGAAAGAGAGAAAGGGAGCATGAAAAAGAGAATGAAAAAAAGATGACAGTCTTAAAAGCCTTAACACAAGATGGAATTAAACTTAAACCTTTTAATACATAGACCATTCACCTCCCGTGAAACTGCGCTTTGAAATAAATTCAATATTATTCACCTTGAAATGAAACTTGAGGATGAAGCGCGCCGAGTGCATCGAGCATTCAAAGAAAGTAAAACACTGTTTGCCTGACTGTTTGCATACAGTTTTATTTCAGCAGCACCCGCACACACACACACGCACCTCCGACAGCGACAGTCGGCTTTCTCGTTTCCTCTTCTGACGACACACAGCAACAAAGAGCTCCTAACACACTGACTTCTTAACACACACACACACATACACACACACAAGCAAGCACAAGGACACTCACTGTTGTGTCTGAATACGTCTCTTCTTTGACCTTGTGATAACGTCTCTCCTCTTCTTCCACTCCTCTTCCTCTTCAAGTCTTCTTTCCTCTCCTCCTCTCGTCTCACCCGCTCCAAATGAGCTTCGCTTCTCTAATGAGCGACAGTGTTTCAAGGCGCTTAATGAAATGGGAGTGTTTTCCTTCCCTGTGATTTGTGACCTTTTCTGGGGCCCAGAAAAGAAGTTCAAACCAGCAGCCTTAATAAACAGAGGAGTCGGACTCATCCATAATTTACAGGCTTAGCCGTGTACAGTTAATTAGCCATCCGCACTATCCGCCACAGCTCGGTGCTCTTTCCTTTTTAATTATCCATAATGGAGAATTGTCACCTTGAAAATGAATTATCCACAAAAGTAATTACACAGTTGATGATACAGATTATAAAGCTTTGCTTTCTTTGCATGGGAGATGAAAAACAAAGATGGACTGCTCACACGCACACACACAGACAGACAGACAAAGACACATACACAGACACACACACACACACACACACACACACACACGACATGTAAACATGCATGCAGATAGGCAGACAGACAGACAGACTTTTTTTCTCACACACACACACACACAGAGAGTGCATTGCTTTCTGTTTGTATGACTGCATTTTGTCAACTACTGATGGTTCTTCACATGTGACAGTGTTTTATGACGTCGGACTGTATTCCTTACCGTCAGACAAGTTCTGTTCCAAGAAAAATGGCTGAATGTCTCGCAGAGATAATCCATAGGCTCTCAGAATAATTTGATGAATGGAGCATTTTGTGGATTCCAGAGACATTAAAAAAAAAACGGAGGTTAACTCTGTAGGCCTACTCTCTCATCCTGTATGTTTGCAGACTGTGTGTGTGTGATGGATCTTATGTCTTCTTCATTCAAACCTTTTTTTACTAAAGGGGAAAAAAGAGCTTCTCCGATAAATATTCCTCCCTGGCAATGACTGTAAGTTGTGCTACAGGGAAAAAACTGTGTCTTCATTTCTCGTGTATCCAGAGAACACACACACACACACACACACACACACACACACGCACACACACATAAGAAAACCAGCCTTTTACCACAAACTGTTTACTACTAGGTGGCCTAGGGGAGGATTCAGTCAACAACTGTACTTTTACATCAGATGTCTTTTTTTTTACTCAGCAAAATGCCATTTGCTATTAATTCCTAAACTGGAGTCATATAAACAAATTAGTGGGCAACCGTCCTTTAATTCTAGACCTCAAGCGTGCAATTATGTCTTTATTTTTACATCCAAATTACAGAGAGACGAGACGTTATTGGAGGAATGATAATTCACCAAATCCGCAGAAATTCCTGGCCGGCTGTTTGGCCGGGAAATTAATTTTGCACGCAGCAGCAAACATTTGCCATCGTCCGTCACACTATGTCACATATGCACTGACAGCTAAAGCTGCAGGGGGATGACTATGAATGGAGCCTTCTCAAAGAGCCAGTCAGGGTAGCAGTGTGCGTGTGTGTGTGTGTGTATGTGCGTGTGTGTATGAGTGAGAGCACTCTTAAGAACCTCCATATCAGGTGTGTGTTTCTCAGAGAACCAGTCAAGGCAGCAGTTTTCCCAGCAACGTCAGAGAGTATTGAGTATTTGCACTCAATAATTCAAGTGTGTGTGTGTGTGTGTGTGTGTGTGTGTGTCTGTGCCTGTGTGTGCGTGCACATGCATGTGTGTGTGTGTTTGTGTGTGAGTCCTACACACTCATTTGTAGACTTGAATGATTTTATTTTGATTAAATAAATGCGTGGAGCCAAACTCTTGCAATAACACATTGGTTGGTTGTCTGCCTCAGAAGATGGAGAAGATTTTTTAGGGTCAATAAATGAGTACAGCATGAATGTACAAACTGTACTGTAGACTCCAGCAAGTGTGTGAGCTGCTCATTGAACTAGGCATAATATCTATTCCAGATAAATAAACATAAAATCATAAAATCCCAAATCGCTGGAGTGTCCTTCAAAGGCAATAAATAAATCACATCCAATCAAAAGCATGTAGACTCTAAAGTAAGACAGTCTGCACTCTGTTTATATGAAGAGTGTGAGCTTAGATACAAATGATCCTCAGAGTTCTTCAAGGCCAATAAACTCAGGATACAGAAGCTCAAAGGCACTACATGGGGTCTGGTGACCTCGTCTCTGGCTCTGAGGAGGGTGCTGTATATCAAAACTAATTGTGCTTTACGGACCCTCTTGTTTTGAGTCCATTTCAGGGAGGAATTAAGAAACGGATGAGGTGGCGTACACACACACACACAGACACACACTCTCTCTCTCTCTCTCTCACACACACACACACACACACACACAGACATAATCTCTCCTTCTCTCTCACACACACACACACAAAAACAAATGCAAACACAGGCACACATACACACACAAACAAAACACACACACACACACACACACAGATACACACACACAATGCGGTGTCTGTATGTGCTGTGGCAGCAATTCAGTGCAGGGCTTTTAAGCATGCTAATGAGGGTAGTTCATCAGACGCTGAAGATGTGGAAGAGTGTGCCTGAGTGTGTGTGATGGGGGGAGTGTGCCTGTGTGTGTGTGTGTGCCCATCCAATGACTGATCGTAATGGGCCTTGACATACGTCACAGAGCACGCACAGCACCACACGATTGATATCCACATTCTACCCACCACACCCACCCACACACATACGCACACACACACGCACACACATACACACACAAGCACACACACACACACACACTATGCCAGACACACATACCTAGATAGACACACACATACAGATATAAGGCATAAAACCACCCACATGTATACATACTGTACATCAAAGCTCTCTCTCTCTCTCCATATCACTGAAACCTATAGACAAGATGAACAGTGCAGTATGAAGATGTGAAGATATATCTCATAATTTATCACTTGCCAACAATCAATTAACTTGTTGCTTTGAAGGCATAATGTTTGTACCTACAGTGAATATTAATGTTTAAAAACACAACATTTGCTGTAACTGTCTTTCTACAGACCATGCCAACTTCACGGTCCTCTGTCTGAAAACACACACTGAGCGTCAATTGTGTCATTGGTCAAAGGCAGAGATGAGATGAAGTTGTTGGGTCAGGGTCCTCTGTCAGAATACAACACCATAGTGACAAGTGTGTCATTGGTCAGATAGTGTTGCAGATTCAGACGCAGATAATGACGTCTCAGTACACCTCTACAAGACCAAAGCACTGAATATTTCATTTAGCTTTTCCTCTTTCTTCTCAGGGATTGATCCCTTCTCATGTTTCCTCTGCTTCTCAGATGAGAGAAACAGAACAAGGAATGGCAGGGAGAAAGTGAAGCATGTTTGTGTATGTGTATGTATCTGTGTGTGTGTGTGTGTGTGTGTGTGTGTGTGTGTGTGTGTGTGTGTGTGTGTGTGTGTGTGTGAGAGAGAGAGAGAGAGTTGATCTGTTCTGGACCCGCACTTAGCTACGACAGCATCTGACATCTGAGACCTCGCTAAGTGAGGACAAGATCAAAGGAGACAGAGCCACAGCGCCTTTCTCTAATGGCGTGTGGCCGTGGAGACAACCACACACACAAACACAACAATAGAGAGACTGTGTTCGTCGCTGCTGTGCCTTTCATACGTGGGAGAATGTGGGACTGTCGCCAGAACACACACACACACACACGCACACACACACACATGCACACACACACACACATGCACACACACACACACTGTAAACGTCTGGTGGCGGAGCAGCGTTTTCGTTTCCTTCCTTTATCACCGTCACTCTCTCCTGTGACGCTGGCAAAGATAATCTGCTACGTGCAGCTTGTGCTTCTGAATGAGAGGCCGCTGCTGGGGAAGAGAGTGTGGGCTGTGGCTGGGCACCAAGCAGGTGTGCAGCATGTAAATGAACCCACATGCACGACCAGAGGAGTGACCTAGCTCAAGGCTGGATAGTGTAGCCTACTGTGTATTTGTGTACTGGATAGCATAGCCTACTATGTGTATTTGTGTACTTAGTAGTGTAGCCTAATGTGTGTTTTTGTGTACTGGTTAGTATACTGTGTGTCTTTGTGTACTGGTTAGCGTAGCCTACTGTTTATATTTGTGTACCGGTTAGCATAGCCTGTGTGTATTTATGTACTGGTTAGCGTATAGCTTATGTGTACTTGGTTACTGTAGCTTACTGTATGTATTTGTGTACTGGTTAGCGTAGCCTACTGTATGTTTGTGTGTGCTGGTTAGAGTAGCCCACTGTTTGCATTTGTGCACCGGTTAGCATAGCCTAATGTGTGTATTTATGTACTGTTTAGCGTATAGCGTATGTGTACTTGTGTACTTGGTAGTGTGGCCTACTATGTGTTTTTGTGCTTATTTTACATGTGTATGATATGGGTCTATCTGTTACCTACTTGTGAGCCTGATGTGTGTAACATGTGACCTTTGTTGTCATGAAGGAGATGTCGTATTTTGGTCTCTTGTGCTTTGGTGAGGTTTGTTGCTGTCACACATCATGCTTCTTTGAACATATGAACATTCAGATACCTTTGAAGTTAAAGGGACACCAGGCAACGTTTTCGTGTTAATTAATCATCTTCGTAAGTCGGTATATGGTTAAATGACTCATTACGGGGCGAATGAAGGCTCTCTCGCCCGCCCCTACTGCCTGTAGGAAGAATATCCCACTTTCAAGTTCGGTGTATCCTACCAGCCGACCGAAGCAGTATCAGTTTACAGCACAGAGGCAGGCTAACAAAACGCTAGAGATTGTTGCAAACGTGTGTATAATGGCAGAGCCGGCGAAGAAGCAGCGAAAACCCTTGACGGAAGACGCAAAGAAAAGGAAAAGAGCTTCAGACCGAGCGAGGGGGAGTTTCGTAGAGAAAAAACATCAGGCTTGCCTGGTGTCCCTTTAAATTCTCTATGGGAAAAGCCATGAAGAACACAAAGATGGAAAGAGAGACATCCCACTCGTGATCAGATTTCTGCATGCACTGTATCATCTGAAGACTTCATGTGCCAAACCGAAACCATCGCCGGCCCATCGTGCCACGATGCCAACCTACAGCGCGGTTCCCTATCTGGAAACCAAGCCTTGAAATACTGCTTTGCTCTGACGACGGACGTGCCGTACTGTAGCAATTTTAGCCGGGCTCTTTAAGCTTGGGGAAAAGGGAAACGGTTTTGCGAGGACCACACAGAGCTACTAGTTCTAGATAAATATATATATTGCTGTGCCAGTACTATATTGAGATAGTGTGTATGTGTGTGAGTCTTGAGAGAGTGTATGTGAAAGAGAGTGTATGTGAAAGAGAGAACATTTATATATGTGTGTGTGTGTGAGAGAGAGAGAGAGCGTTCATAGTGGTCTCTTACTGAATCCTCAGTCCATTTGGGGCTTTTAGGTTCTCTCATGATAAAAGCCATATAAGCACCACTTGTTATATTTAGGTACAATATGAGTGTCCACTTACTGAGATGTTATAATAATAGACCCACACAAGTCATGCCACTGGTGTGATTAACCAGAGCCTCTTCAGTAAGAAAAAAAAAAACAGCCTCACTCATTTGTGCACACACAGGGATTCATGTTGAATAGGCCGGAGCAAAACTCAGCTTATCATTCAGGTATACCGACATGGCACCACTTACACCACTAAGTACAGTATATCTCGGGTAACTTCCGCGTAAATATATACTTCTAGTCGCCTACTCTGGGATTGGGGTTATGAAAGTACAGAGGGTACATGAACCATGACACAAAGAAAATAAGTGTGTTTTGGAGCGTGTTATATGGTCTATAATATCATAATTACAGTGTGACATGAATATGGTGATATGTAGTCTTTGCTTCCTTGCGTAACCTGCAGGTCTTGTACTGTTTGTTAGTCTTTGGTCAGCATTTCCTTGATTTGGTTCCACCCAACATATGACCCAGATGAACCAGAGACCAAACAGAAACAAACTGGCTAAGTACCTCTCACTGACCTGGAACTCCACAAGACACGGATTAAATCCAGCGGACTTTGTGCGAGTGGACACTGAGACGTCCACTGCTGGTCCAGCGTTGACTCTCTTAACGGCATTGCCGGGCTAACTCTCGAAACTTGCCTGGTGCTACGCCCTCAGTCACATTATGAAATGTGGTTATCCAGCGTGAACATCTGTCACCTCTCCTCCCCCCCTCAGCTTTATCCCCCATCGGAGGGAAGAGCCTGGAAAGTTGGCCTGGAAGAAGGGTGTGTGTGTGTAGAAGAAGGATGTGTGTGTGGAAGCAGGGTGTGTGTGTATGGAAGGGGTGTGTGTGTGTGGAATAAGCATGTGTGTGTATAGAAATGTGTGTGTGTGTGTGTGGGTCCATAAGAGCGAGACAGACCTTGAGGAAGCCATGGAGAACAGCGTGTGTAATCTTCCATGGCAAAAGAGTTTGCTTCGTCTAAATCTAATTAGTCTAATTGGGTCGAGATTGTTTGTAGACATATGGACAGTGCTGTGGTCGTGGGCTCTGCCAAGAACAAGGACCCAATCCCTCCCCTCCCTCCTTCCACCCATCCCACCCCCTTCTCCCCGTCGAAGTCTGGACTTGGCTTCATTAAGAAAGTATCAGTGATGGACATTAAAGATGGGCCTGAATGTGAAGTGAGAGCCAAAGGCTCTCTGTCTTTTCACTGCGGTCAGTCACTCCAAAGGCTCTGCATCTTTCCACTGCGGTCAGTCACTCTCTCACTTGACATATATTGGAGAGTGGATATATACTGGGGAGTGGTGGTCAGTCACTCTGTCACTTGAGGACAGGGGCCTGCAGAGTGGCGGTCAGTCACTTTCTTGCTTGAGCACCGGGTCTTGGAGAGTGGTGTCTGAAATACAGCAGCTTGATGTTGCAGATGGCCAGGAGACAACACACAGCAGTTGCTGTGCTTCATCAGTTTATTTGGCTAAATTTATTCTCTCTCTCTCTCTGTGTGTGTGTGTGTGTGTGTGTCTGTGTGTGTGTGTGTGTGTGTCTGTGTGTGTGTGTGTGTGTGTCTTTGACTGGGAGAAGAGAGGGAAAAGAAAGACATATAAAGAGAGGGAAGATTTGTGTGGCAATAAAAAAATTATGCAGTCCTTGAGTTATACAGTATTTTAGTGCAACCCAGAGATAGCCAGAGTTATGGAAAGAGGTGGCTTATTTACAAACAGATCCAACCCCATGATGAGTGTGGTTGCCCCGGGCGTAATCAGAGACTGCTGCTGCTGCTGCCGCCGCGTACTTTTGGTCTGGGTGCTCTATGGAGAGCTGTGCCTTTGACTTCCCAGAGCATGCCCGGCTCCAGGCTGTGTGCAGTCTGACATGATTTGTAGATGAAGTAATGCTAAACCATATGGTTGAATGAGTGGTTGTTGGCGAAGTGTGTGTGTGTGTGTGTGCATTTGCTTCTGTGAGTGACCAGGAGAGAGTGTGTGTGAGTGTGTTTGCGCACACGCGCATGTGTGTGTGTGTGTGTATGTGTTAGTGTATGTGTATGACTGTGTGACTGCGCATGTGTTTATGTGAGAGAGTGTGTTTGCTTATGTGACTGGCCATGAGAGAGAGTGTGTGTAAGTGAGTGTCACTCCAGTATTAGTGAGTGTCATTCTCAGTATTATAAGTCAGTATAGCATCAGAATAAGTTTGAAGCCGTTATTTCCGGGTAAAAGAACTGCTTTGTGTTGCTTTAAGTCAGAGTGCTGTATGAGTGTGTGAGTATTTGTTTATGTTAATGCATGTTTGTTTGTGTGTATTTACAGTACACTCTATAAACTATTCATAGACGCGCACCATCTGTGCCTTATAACACAACTTTCTCTCCAGCTCTCTCAGAGCAGCATCTCATTATATCTGTCTTTGCCAGGACAGTTTTCAAAACCACACACAAGCCTGGAGTCTCTAATTGGGTTTAAAAACAGTCAGAAACTCTGACAGAAAGTGATATTTCTGTGGTTGGAGCACAGCTCATTATTTCCTGACATCGTTAAACGTATTGCCTGTTTTTGTACCTAGTATGCAAATTTATCAGTAAAATAATGACAATCTTATGACCTATCTGTACCATTGTACATCTTTGTATTAATTCATAATGAAATGAAATCTGAAGCAAGTTAGCTAGGTGTGTGTGTGTGTGTGTGAGCGTGTTATCAGATGGAGATGTTCTCACTCAAGCTGCATGTTTTACAGTACTGTTAAAGCAGTGCTGTTAAAAACGATGTGTTTACCAGGTGGATTAGACAAAGGCAAACAAACTTCCTGCTCCCGACAATGTGCCACCTGACAAAGAAAAGCACATGGCTAAGACTGTGTTTATTTGTAGCCAATCTATATGTGTGTGTGTGCATGTGCGTGTGTCTGTATATATTTATTTTGTAAAGTATATTTTGGGGCCCTTTTGCCTTTATGTGGATAGGACAATGAAGTGTGACAGGAAGTAAATGGGAGAGAGATGGTGTGGGATCGAGATGTGTCCGCAGGTCAGATTCGAACTTGGGTCCCCATGGGCACTTGGACCCGTGTATGGTATGGATGCTGTAGCCTGTTGCGCCACAGCATCCCCATCCTCCAATCTATATTTTTAACGTTAAATAAGCTTTATACATACCAGAATCGTTTTTGTTTTTATTATTATTTACAATTATGACTGCTCCTGCACCTAAGTGTAATCATACCCTATTGATTATTAAAGTTTATTTTCTTCATTTTTTTCTTTTTTCATTTTTTCTTCACTGTATTTATGAATTTTGGAAGATAGATAGATAGATATTTTATTGATCCCCAAGGGGAAATTCAAGGTCTCAGTAGCATACAGACATCACACACAACATGCACTTACAGCTGAAAAAGTAATATATGTATATACATAAAGTTGCGATGTAAAAAAGTAAACAAAAGACAGAGAAAAAAAACACAAAGACACAGAGCTACCTCGACATGTTGCCACTCTCATCGGCGCCGGAACCGGAGGACGTATATATCACAATATATCTACTGATATATTAATGTTTGAAGCGTTAATGAGAAAAGTTACACAAATTATAGTTACAAACAGTACAGAATTTGCCATGCAAAACAAACAGAAAAGTTAAGAAAAAAGTGTGACGACCTCTTTTATATTATATGTGAGGAAGCCATGAATAATTTGATGTGAGATTAAGAGCTGCAGGATTCTTGGTGGAGCGACGTGTCTCTTGGAAGCTTATTACAGCCCAATGAGATGTCAGAAAGGTGACAGAGTGTGAGTCCAACCTCCGACTGCGCCGCGTCCACATGGTTCCTCAACAGCTCACCAATTATCTACAACTCATGAAAAGTTAATTTTCCCCGTTTAAAAGCCAGCCGAATAATCTGCGCATTGGAGTCCTCTGTGTAGATATTTAAAGCTTCTGTCTTAATTAGGCATTTCAAAGGTGAGAATGAGGAATGGAATTATCCTATTATAGAATATCAACGTGAAACTGAAAATGGCTGGAGATGGTGGACCTTAAAAGGAGGCCAAGTAAGGAACAGATCATCTGGCGGCAGGAAGAAAACTAGCTGCTTTAGCCCCACATTTCTAGAATAATTCATGCATGTGTTCAGCCCCATGCTTCTAGAAAAACTCATGCATGTGTTTAGCCCCACGCTTCTAGAAATGTTCTCATTCTCAACCTCTAGTAACACTGAAGAATGTGTGGTTACTTTACTTAACAATATCGACATAAGAATGTTAGGATAGATAAACGTTTATGACATAACGCTTCTGTTATTAAGTGACATTCAGTTTTTGTTATAACAATTTAGGGTTAGGATTAGGGTTAGGGTTAGAGTTAGGATTAGGTTTAGGATTAGGGTTAGAGTTCATGTATCATGACAGTGTCATGTCACTCTTGTGTTGATACTGTCAAGTGTTAACGAATGTGTTTATCCTCTGGTGCTTGCATGAATAAGCTTTTAACAAAAACACTAAGACAACGTTGCCCGGTTGACATGTTACAATGTTCTAATATTGTAAAAGTATAAATAACGGATAACCTTGTGGAACAACTTGTGGTACATTTCCATCTGATCGGATAATGTAAGACATAAGGCCAGATCACTCCAGTATAGCTAAAAGCTTCTCATCAGGCAGTTTAGAATTCACCTTTAACCTTAATTAGGGACAGCTAAATAGGGCCGACCTGTGAGTCCCAGCTTAGGTCCTGCAGCACGGTTCTTTAAAAGGTTCCTTGGCTGCGTTTGGCACGGTTCTCTAAAAGGTTCCCTGGCTGCGTTTGGCACGGTTCTTTAAAAGGTTCCTTGGCTGTGTTTGTACATGCAAATCCATTTACAGTTCCTTTTGTCTCTCCAAATCACCTCCAAAAAGCTCAATAGTGAATTTATTCACGTTTGTCATCCATTAGCCGCCTAGCTTAACTTATATAGTGTATTTAGTATTTAGTTTTGTTAGTTTTCTTATCTGTTTTATCTTCTACTGTCTTTATTGTACAGTGGAGTTTAGTTATATGTCTATACTTATACTTATGTTTACCATTTCTGCTGTAAGTGCATGTTGTGTGTTATGTCTGTATGCTACTGAGACCCTTGAATTTCCCCTTGAGGATCAATAAAGTATCTATCTATCTATCTAGCTGACCTGCTTAATGAATGACTGCAGTATGTTAGCCCCAGTGCAGAAGTGCTCATGTAAGAGGCACACTTTATTTACCAGGCAAATATACGACTTTGCACTGCCAGTTAATTATGTGCCGCTTCAAGAGTATTAGTGTTTGCTCCCGTGTTTGCTTTCAAATGTGCCTCATGGTGTCTCTCTCTCTCTCTCTCTCTCGCCTGCGTCGCTTTTTCATGCTGATTATTTCTAAATTGATCATGCCACACTCATTCCTGGTGTAAGGGTTGAATCCAAGCTTTTAGTCAGGGTGTGTGGGGGTGGTGTGTGTGTGTGTGGGGGGGGGGGGGGGGGGGGTGCTGTTGTTTTTCTCTTTAGCTGTGTTATTTATTGTGTGTAAGTATTTGCTATGAAATGCAACACGTTTACACATGGTAAGCAAACGCAATTGCAGAAATCAAAGTATGTTTTTTCTGACTGAAGATTAGTCTTTATGTGAAATGTGTATAAAGTAGGCCACACACCACACACACAAGTGATATGACTTTGTTTACTATATTTATGTATGCATTGGCAACACATTGAAAGGTCAGGCATCCTGACCAAAAACATATTAAATTGAACTGAATTAATTTGTATCTCCTGTCATGGGACCCTTCAGGACCATGGACAGCAGAGCTATTAGGCCCAAATGGATTCTGATTCTGCAGACCCCAATGGATTCTGATTCTGCAGACCCAAATGGATTCTGATTGTGCTCTAGAGCTGCTATCTGGAAATCACTCTCTCTTACCCATTCTACCTTAAAACTGGTCCTCCACGAGGGGGTCGGTGCCTGATCAGAGCCGATCTCAGTACAGTCAGGTACACCTGCTTTTTGAGTAGAGACAGACATACACAAACTTGAGCTAATATACCTGCCCCTTGAATACTTCGTACCTCTTAAACGCTTCCCTATACTGCTCCTATAATGCCTTAGGTATTTCTCTCCCTCTCTCTCTCTCTTTTCTCACATAAAGCTGTACACACAAAGCTGTTCATTCTCTCTCCCTCTCTGTTAATCACACACTCACTCACTCACACACACACACACATCAAATCCACAGAAGTACTCAAACCGCACCTGAGGTTTCACACAGCTGACAATGACCATATTGAGTGAGGCTGTGTTATATAACAGGAGGGAAAGTCATGATCGTAAATATTTTTCTTTCAGTTTTGCAGCCCAATTACTCGCAAAACTTTCCAGAAATACAATTCGGATGCATCATAAATCAATACGCTGGAAGACAAGAGGCCACTTCAGGGTTAGACGGAAACTCGTCTGGATAGATTTTCCAGTCTGTGTGCAAGGCTGTTACACACCCAGACTGTAGGTGTAAGTGCCCTCACACCAGAGAAAAAAAAACATTTGAGTTTTAGTCTTTGACAAGCTTATTTACATGTGTGCCTTCATAACCATAATCACCATCAAAGGAACGACACAAACATGTCCTATTACGCAATGTCTTTCAGAACATCAGAGAGTGCAGAGAAATCTAACACAAGCTGAACTTTAGGCTCATTATGAAGTAATGCTTTCTTGACACCCTTGCAACTTCTTTATCGAGTAGTTCTCACTTGACTAAAATAATTTATAGTTAGCCAGTCTAGCCAACCCGCACTGCAGTAAAAGGAAAAGGATGTACCTCTTTAAAGCTCAGCCGTCAACCCCAAACCCTGACCTCACTCAAAGACCAAACCAAGCCCTGACACATCTGTGACCTAACCTTAACCCCAACCTCATTTTTACCCCAATACTATAACCTTTTAACCCAACCCCAACCTATTCCCAACCTAATAAATGTTAATGATTTCTTATTATTTATTCTTTTTACTTTTGTCCTCTTTACTACGCCAGAGGGTACATGAACTCAAAGGCCATAATCTAGATCCATTCTTTTGAAAGTGGCCTTCCTTTTTCTCTAAAAATTACAGTGGTCTATTTATTCATGTATCCATTCATGTAGCCCGTTGTGGAAGAGTCAGGCGCCTTGAGAAGGTCTAAGGAGGGTGTTTTGTCTCCAAGATCAATATGAACATTGTACTTTCTTCTGTGCTGTCAGAAAAAAAACAAAACCAGATTACTTATTTTCTTAAACATATCTTTTTTTTAAAAAATTCTCTTTTTAAAATTATAAATAAATACAAAAAGAACGATTTGCTTATTTGAATGCAAATGTTTCATGTAGGGGAAAAAGCACTTTGCTGATGAAACAACAGGTAATGTGGTCATCTGAAGTCCAGGCTAACCAGGCTGCATTAACGGCGCCTAAAGAGGGGTTGTTGCGTTTGTGCTCTTGTTTGATCCAACCTCAAGTGCCATGATTTCTAGAAAAGACTGCAGCTAAGACCTGGCCTGTTAATTAACTGGGTCAAAACTAGTTAACTGGATACAAAGGCATACATTTGGAATATGAGCACAGGACATGCTGAGCTTCTTGTATGAAATTCTATGGCTATTTTGCCTAACCTTTGTGAACGTGTTTGATGTAAACCGTATGCGTTACCCCTGAGATGCAACAATCCAGACAGAAAGCATTGGCAGAGCTGGTTATGTCTATCAAATCTGATGCCTGTCAATATTTGTATCATTAGGGGAGTGAATGAAAGGGAGTTCTAGAATTCTTATTTTAGAACTCTTTAATCCCATCTAATGAGCTTTGATGTGCAAGATTGGATGACTTTGATAAGTGGAACAAAAATAGGCACTGTCACTGAAACAGAGGCTACACTTGTGATGAGTCTGTGGGAGGTTTGTACTTTATCTATATTTATGTATATGTATTTATTTATATATGTATGTATATTTGTACTGTACTGTTTTTATATTGATATATGTGTACTGTATGTTTATTTTTGTTTACTGAATAATACAAGCACTTGTCATCATCCATCAACTGATGCCAAATAAGGAAATGAAAATGTGACAAGTACCACAAGTTATTGAATATAGTTTTGATACATGGTTTGGTTTTCTTGGAAATACACTAAATCTGGAATCTTTTGACAGAGACCAGCAGTTTTGTGCTTTTACGTAGATATTAGTTCTCTATTGCATTTTGGGATGGTGAAATTAATTTTGCGTGCCGTAATCAGATATGGGGGCCTGTTGGCAGCCCGCACTGATAATGTGGAGATGGTGGCACCCTGCTCCGGTTTGATCAGATGGAGGAAATGACTAGCATGATTAATTAGCATAACCTTCAGTCAAAGACATTTAAAGTTTTGCCAAACTCCCCACCCCCCTCATTATTTCATTACTGAGGTCAACAGTCCCTGTAAGCTGTAGTGTGAACACACAACTCTCTCTCTCTCACACACACACACAAACATACACACACACAAACACTCTGTTGATGCAGTTTTCACTTAATCTGTTTCAGAGCGTGACCCTTTGTGACTGAAACATTCTAGGCAACACCATCTGTTGAATACGGCTGATTGCCTTGAATAAATAATATGACAGGTCATTTTGTACACGAGAATCAACTCAGGGCCTGTCACTCAAAAAAAAACTGCTCTGTACACAAGAAGCTACTCCGAGCCTGTCAGTCAATCCATAACGCATTGCCAAATTGGGGTCCAACGCCGGGAACACGAATTCATAGTGAGACTGGATCAGTGCCAATGCATTTCCCTCAGTATCGGACTGAGTGGAGGAGGAATCCGTCGCAGGTCAGTGTCTTCTGCAAGAATGGAGCCGTTACAGGAGGCTCTGGGTTTTCATGGAGAACATCTCAGATGGCATTTCTACCTCACTCACTATCCAGAGTTTCAATCTTTAAACAATATACAATTCTTAAATGTTAAATACAATTTTCAAAGGCTCTTTACAATAGACTCCTTCAATGTTTGTATCATCCAGAGCCTAGGTTGGGTGCGCACAGCATGAAAAATGGCGCAGCTAAAGACCGGCATGTTGAGCTGTCATTGTTACTCAGGGCTGCAAACTGTACCTTAAATTAGTCCTAGCTAATGGCGATTGTCTGCCTGATCCTGAACTGATATCAGAATGGATAGACAACGTTAGCCAGTGGCCAGAGATTCATTAGCCCGACATATACGGCTATCTGATTGACAAGCCCAGCGAATACATGCAAAAAAGTAGCACAAGTAAGCATTTTTCTTGATGTTTCAGTCAATTCACACACACACACAATTCAGTGGGATGGAAAGCTTTCTGACCCCAAGATGTGCACACCTTTTCTGTGACATGGACCGTGAAAAAGTCTATAGCAAATTGGCCCACGCTGTGCACTATGCTTACCGGTACCCTAAAGTGTTTTAGATTTACCTGCATTTCCAGTTATGAATGGCCGCATTTTCACAGCACTCTAAAATGTTGACATATTGGTTGTATAAAATGACTCATATTAAAGACGCTAAGTTGGAGAAGTGATGTATGTCGCTTTGCTCCCTATAAACTGTGCAGTTCCCTTCAAACTAAACATTCCCTATGGAACGGAAACTCTGCACTTAAGTGCTCCGGCACTTTCTGGCACTTTTGTCCCACTCTCTTTTGTGGTCTCTCACTGCCCACGCCAAAACTTTCACCTGACAAGCATTCCATTAAACAATGGACTTTACTGAGCGGCACTGACAAAAATCAGATTTTTAAAAAAGGCATTCAGAACATGTTTGATGATGATGGAGGTTGTTGTCCAATGTTTATAACAATACCAGTGGTATTAAATGGTTCCAGTGTTGATGAGTGTACATATTGTGAATGTAGATAATACAGTGTTTTTTGAATGTTAAAAAGTTGCAATTGGTGAATAAACTCTTTTGAGAGGTGGATACATTGTATTAAGAGGTGGATAAACTCTATTTCTGAAATTTCAGAGGTGGATAAACTGTGTTTACTTGCGTTTAGCCTCCACTACAGCCCTGGTTGTTTCATGTTGGCACCTATGTGTAGAGGTCTCTACCCTGCACGATACCCTGAACAGCCCACTTCGCAGTACACCACAAGGTGAACACAAACACCTTTGAGTGACATGAGTTTCAACTCATGTAGCTAGATCTGGAGACTTCTTAAATGGACCTGTGGAGACTTTAAATATAGTGTGTGTCATTACAGCTACTGCAGAGAGGATATAGTACAGGTTTGCACTGAAAGAGCTGAAACTCTAAATTAAGGCAGGTAAACACAAGCAATGCCATGATAAAATACACAGCATCCTTTTAATAGAGCATGTGCCTGAATAACAACACCGAATCCCCATGATTCAACATGAGCAGAAATAGCTCCACCTGCAAGTCACAGTCTGAGCAACACATCACAGTTCATCACAGTATTGGACTCTGGGACTGTCTTTTATTATTGTCAGTGATGATGACATTAGTGTTATTTAAAAAAAAAAAGAATTTGATTCTTACTGTGCGAGTAAACCCAATGCTATGGATAAATGTATGGGTAAGGCTATTTGCACCCCTGGTACAATTAGCAGTGAATAGCAATTAGCAACAACTATTTGTACCCTGGTGCAATTAGAAGTGAATTCTATTCGTACCCCGGTGCAGACAGCAATGTGTCCTATTAGTACCCCGTCTGGTACAAATATCAATGTATGCTATTCGTACCCCGGTGCACACAGCAATGTGCTCTAGTAATACCCCGTCTGGTACAAATATCAGTGTATGCTATTTGCACCCCTGTGATTTATTCTGGCATATTGATCACACAATATGATAATAATAAAAAAAACAAGCAACATGTTTTTTTGGTGTTACGTAAAAGAGTGTGCATAGCTCAGCTGTGTAATAGACACTCTGAATAAGGTATGCTGCTTGCATCAATGTATAGTTAGAAGTGGATGCTATTTGTACCCTGGTGTATATAGTACTGTATGCTATTTACACCCTGGTGCATGAAGTAGCTAATTGTTGCAATCAAGGCTTCCGTTTGAGAACCGAATTCTTGATCAAATTGTGCGCCTTCTCTCCAGAGACGTTGGTACACATGCACACTCACTCTGTCAAAACGCATCACATGGGAATCGAACCCCAGTCTCCCGCATGTCATCCCATGTCTGTGTCCACTATCCTCTTCCACAAGAAAATGGTGTTTGTGGGTAAACTTATAGTTCGTAGGCCTGAGCGTCATAATCACAAAATTTCTGTTAACTAACAACAAACTGATGGTTGTATGTATTAACTGAACAAAGATTATGAAAATAAAACACAACTTTTCAATCTAAAACTTAATCTGAACAGATATTAGTGCCGAAACCTTTCAGAATTCTTCACTTTCTGCTGACGAAAAAACGAATGTCCGCCATTTTTTTGGTGCACGTGTGCAACGTCTTTTTGTTGTTATGTTACAGGTGTGAATAGCTCAGCTGTGTGGCCAAGGCTATTCGTACCAGGGGTGTAAATAGACACTCTGTAAATGTATATACACTCATAAACAAATGTATAAATGAGAAATGCTCTGTTTTCTGTCCATTCCTGCTAGATCTGTTGCTGAGCATGTTTTGTGTTCTCCAGTGGGGTTGTGTGTGTGTGTGTGTGTTTGTGTAAGTGAATGTGTATGTGTGTGTGTTTGTGTATCTCTCTGTGTGTGTGTGTGTGTGTGTGTGCTCTGAAAGGCTTTTAGTATCCCCCCAAAGCTGCGTCACAAAGAGGAAAGACCCCCTGTGAAGGAATTTAACACACACTCAGAGATGGTCGTCATTTAACACACACGCTCAGCGATGGTCGTCATTTGTTTGTTTTAAACCGACATCTCATGTTGTGTCCAGGTGGATAATGTAATGCTGGTCTGCTCCCAAATCTATATCACAGGAATGTGGTCCAATTTCTAAAAATACACATTTATGCTTTGCAGATTTTCTTCCCAGATACTATAATATAGATTCAAAGACCAAATGTGTGTGTGTGTGTACAGTATGTGTGTGTGTGGATGGGTGGGGTTGGAGAGTATGTGCACTTGTGAGTCTGAAGGGGGAGAGAGAAAGAAATTAATGAAAATTATATTACAATATCATTAAAATGTTTATAGCTATGACTATTTAATATCTATATCTATCTATAACATTTTTATGAGTGAAGTTCCTGCTGAGGTGATTAAAATATTATTAGGAACATCAGTATATCAAATATGAATGCACTACCACAGTGTTATAAAAATCCTTGCCTTGGCTAGATGTCGGGATGTGTTACAATTAGATGTAAAGGTTTCTCTGATTGCAGGCCCAATGGGGCGACTGGAGGAATTGGCTAATGCTCTAGTTCTGCCATCTCCATCCAATATACCAGGCATACACATTGGCTAGTGGCCATGCTTCAACCTCACTCAGTGATAATGCCGTGTTCATTAGAGTTGGCCTGATAAACCCACACCAGACCTTCTGCCCATCAGGTAGACACCCACATATTTGGCCCTCTGTGTTTGAGTGCTGCAGTGAAATGTCATGTCAGGGCTTCGTAAATGCATATTACCGGTGCTTCTTTAAACTCCCATTTGGTGTATGAATAAAGAGTAGATGTGTGAGATGCTCGCCACAAAGCCCTCCAAACACACGACAGCCAGGAGGCGTGCAGGGATGTGAAAACAAGTCTCTGTGAGGATTCACAGCCGGAGAGATCGCCACACTGCACATGCTTCCTCCACCAATAGGGCACCGTGTGGCTCATGGCTTTAGAATAAGATTAGCATTCTTTAAGAAGAATCCAATTATGAGAGCTAGTGAATTATGAGAGTTGGTGAATTATTCATGATTTTTTGCTGAATAAGGTGTCCCCATAAATTACTCCTGCTAAGTTTAGAAGCGTATTTGCATGTTGTTATGGATTATGCCACTGGTTCTCACAACTTTTTAAGAATGTTTCTTTTTTGCTTGGGGGTGGGTGATGCCCCTCCACCCCACAGCTTAATGGTCAAGTCTCCTGGAGGTTTGAAGTTAATGCAAGTCCCTCACCATAATCACAGCGGCGGTTTCACACTATTAAGAACAAACAGACTTACGGGAGCCAAAGTTTCCTTTTTGTTTTGGCTCTTAATTTTTCAACTCCAAAAATTTGGAGATTTGCCATATACATTTTAATGAGAGCAAAAACAAACAATCAATCAAATTTTCCCCTCTTGTAAACAAAAGCGGGGAATTTTTCCAATTAGCGTCCTGGCATCTGGGAGGCTAACCATGTGATGCAATGCATAATTCAGCAACCTGGGTGCGGTGCTACGGTAGCAGTGTGTGTGTGTGTGTGTGTGAGCGCAGACGTACTGGGGACAGCGCGTTGACATGGGAACTAGAATTTACATGTCAAAGAATGTTTATTCAGGTTCTTTGTTGGAGCTCAGCCACGTCCAGTGAGAGTTGTAGTTCACGCAGCAAGTTTGACAAATCATTTGGGGTAGCAGGATATGGAAAGAACAGTAGTTTATAGTGCATATAAATTGTATGCTGACTGACTGTTAACTCCTGCATAGACCAAAGGCAAAGCACAAATCAGACTGTTAGCTGTTACATACATACACAGTATATCAGTAATATATGTACTTAAATATACACATAAATATCTCTCAGTATCTCATAGGGGAATGGACTTCATTTTATAGCTTCTGGGCAGTCATAAATTTATTCATATTTATCCAACATTTTTAAAACCACAGCAAGAGGTATGAAGATTAAAAGGGCCTATGAACAACATCTATAAGAAACCCATATTCCACTACCTTTTGCTAAACTAAGTGCAAACTTAAATGTTACTGTATCACTCTTCATCTGACCAGTGCTTGAAGTGGAGAAAAAAAGGTGCCGGTACTCATCATTCACATGTATCGTATGGTGTATCGATATCAGCGAATCTATCAGCGGGTATCGAGACATCAAATAGGGCTATTGTATTCTTAATTTTTTCAGTGAATAAAAGACACTAAGAGATATTGGTGATGAATCACAGTGTGCTTACTGCTTAGGCCTATTTACAGACCTAAAAATTGAGAAGAACTGAAAAAGGTTACATAGTAAAGTAAACCCCTGTCTGGGGGCATCACCCAGAAGACAATTTGGGGATTTTATTCTGTAAATAAAGCATTCTGGTGTAGGCCTACTCCGAGAAGAAAATAAAGGGAACAAAATGCCCAAACCAATGGTTGAAATAATGGTTGATAATGGGATAAGACAAAATCTGGTAGCATTATTAGGTTGCTAACTGCTATATCGTCAGTGTAACATAACCAAATGGTACACATTACTTGTTAAAACTTTTCCCACGGCCATTGTAGGGAATGTGCATTCATGTGAGAATAAATTCAGATGCAACTTAACCCTTAACCTCCTTGACACACAGATAACTCTCAGTTTAAACGTGTTTGTGCCGTTTAGTGATGTTTGCTTAAAGATTTAATATTTTTATAGGTGCTTTCTGTACTCAAGCCGGTGCTTGAGTACAGAAGAGCCAATTCAAGCCAATGGAGCGTTCTACTTGTCTTGTGAAGAGCCGTGTAATAAGTGACGTTAGTATGCCCTACTTGTAACAGTTAGACTGCAGTCTAGATCACTGGAAGCATAATCAAAGATCATTGATGCTCCACTTTAACCCTCTCTGGCATAACCGTCTGAAGTCGTGGGCGATCTTGCAGATCAGCAACTCGGTGGACTTATGACAGCGACAGTTTAATGCTCCGAGAGATTGCAGTTCTTTAACATAGTTTCAAACGTTAGCAGCTAGAAGCTAGTCTGCACAATCCAGACTCCAGGCAAGGCAGATGGCAGCTCACAGGTCTGCAGCAGCTTTCGCAGAGTAGCATCTAGGTCCAGCTGTCCCGAGATATCTCCTCGACCAGACAGTGAAGTGCAGCACCGCTCACGGATGGATGGATGGATGGCTGGAAGGACGTCAGTCCAGGGCAAAAAACGTTAGCCATAGCAAGCTCCCAATGGACCAACGTTAAAGGAATTATCCGGAGTAAAATGCACTTTAGATTAATTTACGGATGATTGGGAGTACATACGTTGAGTTGACATCAAAATCATGTCATTCAGATGTGTTTTGAGAAAGTTCGATTTTACCGTTTTTAGTCAAAACTTGTTAGCGTGGAAGTGAGAAGGGCATATTATTTCGCCGCTACAAAACGCTATTATACCTCTTCTACAGTTCCAAACAACATTACATTACACTTACGTGGTAGTGAGTACAGGGTCCCTAAAGCCAAACCGAAGTATCCCGAGGGCTTTATGTGGTCGGGTAGAGAGTCCAGAATGAATTTCATCAAGCCAGTACCTTTCCGGAAATGTTGCCATCTTTGGGGGAAAGTCCGTAGGAGTCGATTGCCGAAATTCACAATTTCGTCGCCGTTTAAAAAAAAAAAAAAAAACATAGTCCAGTCCGTACAACTTCATTTCAATTTCAAAAGAAATACTGGACTATGTTTTTTTTTTTTTAAACGGCGACAAAATTGTGAATTTCCAGAGCGTGTTACTCCCATACTTGGCAATAGACTCCTACGGAAAAAAATAGCGTTTTGTAGCGGCGAAATAATATGCCCTTCTCACTGCCACGCTAACGAGTTTTGACTTAAAAACGGTAAAATCGAACTTTCTCAAAACACATCCGAATGACATGATTTTGATGTCAACTCAACGTGTGTACTCCCAATCATCCGTAAATTGATCTAAAGTGCATTTTACTCATAATTCCTTTAACGACATCAGCCGACTTGGAAGCAGTAACTTTAACAGGGACTAAGAATAACACGAAAACTATCAAAAATAACGTAAATAAAGAGAGAATACATTTAACTACACAAATCAATACAAAAAGTGAACATGGCATTGCATAAAATTACGAACATTACATACAAACAAACAAAAACATGATGCCAGACGGAGCGGCGTGTCTCGCCAGCGTCCCCGTAACCTCAATTAGTCAATCATCTCACCGTGATGTGAACAGCATTAAGATGCTAGGCTTAAGAGCTTGAGATTCAGACAGGTGAGCACCTGGGAATGGTTGTGTATCGTGTCAGAATAGCAATTTAATCAGTGATCATCATATCAGCGCAAGCTTGGTTTAACCCTTTTTTTCTGGGGATGGGGATTTTACACGATCCTTCATCACTGGGTTAGTGTGCCCTGCTGTGTTAATATGACCGTGCTGATGCTAACAGCTGCAGCTCCCTCAAATATAGGTTTTCATGCATATTAGGCTAGCTTTTGCCAATGAAAATGAATGCAAAATAAAAAAACAGTCCTGCTCCTGAAGAAATGTTTACGTTACCAACAATGTTAACAACAAACTCAGCGTCACTGCTGCAAGTACAAAGTTGGCTGTAAATATGCTTCGCCATATTTAACGAACCAGCTAGCTTTGTGATAACAAAATCTTACCTTTTATGTGTTTAGTCCACTGAAAGTTATCCACATATCAAACGATTAAATCCACAGTTATGGAGGAATTGTTTTGGGGAAGCAGTTGCACTTTATCCCACTTTTGCTGCCCTTTTTAAAATAAGCCACTTAAATCCATAGCCTAGATGAGCATTGTGCTTAACGTTACAACTATGTTGACATGATGGTAAAGCTAAATGCCCAAGACACGTCACGTCATAAAGTTGTAGGCTACAAACGCAAAAACTTAATGACTGCTTGTTTGTGGTGTTGCCTAGTGCTGCCTAATTGAAATGGTAAAGGCAAGGTTTATCTTATATTAGGTTATTATGTGTGGCACATTTATTGGGCTTTAGCCTTTTAATTTATTTGATAAGGAACTGATAAAAACTAAGCATCAGAAAAGCTCATAGTCGATACATAAATAGTTTATTATTATAATTAGGTTATTATGACCGCCGCGCAGCGAAGCGGCGGCCATATAGGTTTAGTCAGATTTTTCTTTTTCGCATGCCCAAATTTCCGTCAATGATTCCCGGGACACTGAAAGACCGGGGTACACGAAACTTGGTGGGCATGCAATCCCACATGGATAGCATGGAACCATCGTTTTGATCTGTAGCCCCCCCGCTGGACTGGACCCCCCGAAAGGAGGGTAGGGCAGACACAGTTTTCTGTGAATATCTCGAAAACTGTAGGGTTTAGGAGGACCATTTTTTTTTGTATGTTGATCTCAAGGGGCCATGTCAACCCATTCCATAACCACTCATTTCATGTATAGCGCCACCTAGTTAAACACAAAAAAGTAAAAATGAGGTGTTGTAATTGAAGGTATCTGTGACCTAACATAGTCAAAACTGCACGAAATTGGAAGTGTAGGATCATTATGACACCCTCTGTATGCATGCCAAGTTTTGTGGAATTCCGTTCATGGGGGGCCACACAATAAATTAATTTATCTTACTATACACCAACTGGCCTGTAGGTGGCCGGAGACAGTTTTCTGTGAATATCTCGAGAACCGTAGGGCCTAGGAGGTCCATCTTTTTTTATGTATGTTGGTCTTAAGGGGGCATGTCAACCCATCCCATTACCACTTATTTCTTGTATAGCGCCTCCTAGTTAAAAATTAAAAAGCAAAAAATTAGGTGTTTTCATCACAATATCTCTGGCTGACAAGGTCAAAACTGCACGAAATTAAAAGTGTAGGATCATTATGACACCCTCCGAATGCATGTCAAGTTTTGTCTACTTTCGTTCATGGGGGGCCTTACAATAAAATAATTTATGTGTACATTTAGTGACGTACACCAACAAGGATTCCCTGGGACACTGAAAGACCGGGGTACACAAAACTTGGTGGGCATGTACCCCCACATGGATAGCATGGAACCGTCATTTTTCGTTTTGATCTGTAGCCCCCCCGCTGGACTGGACCCCCCGAAAGGAGGGTAGGGCAGACACAGTTCTCTGTGAATATCTTGAAAACTGTAGAGCCTAGGATGACCATTTTTTTCCGTATGTTTGCCTCCAGCGCTCATGTTAACCCATTTCATGTGCACACATGTGCACAAACAGATACACACACAAACACACATACATTCACAGTAATCATACGTATGACACATACTCTCACAGTAGACATATGTACGCTTGCATGCACAGGCACATACGCAGGCACGCACACACACACTCACACACATAACATAAACATAACACAAACAATCAAGAATTTCTCAGAATTATGAACAGGCAAGATGGAGGTGGGGTTGTATAAAATGAATTTTACATGTGAAATCTATGAACTAATCATGTTTTGGAACTTGTTGTCTAGCAGATACCAGTGAGAATTGTGTGTGGATAATGCAATTTAGTGAGACAGTTAGAATCATATAGGCCTTTCAGCGTGATTTCTTTTTGTGGAAAAAATGTGCTGGACTGGGCGGCGGTCATATTTTGTACCGCTCTGCGGTACATCTAGTTAATACTATTACTTTACTACTTACTGTTGT
Organism: Alosa sapidissima; assembly: GCF_018492685.1. Lineage (NCBI taxonomy): Eukaryota > Metazoa > Chordata > Actinopteri > Clupeiformes > Clupeidae > Alosa > Alosa sapidissima. Next base: position 23,714,243 of record NC_055969.1, read on the forward strand.
TAGTCTACTATTATTATTCGGATGGGCCAATAATGTAAATCGGAGTCTGAAATGTTGGCTACAAACAGTCTATACTGCTGTAACTGCACTGCTGCTATTATAAATTGTTAACTTCCGGGAACTTAGCCACCATTGTTGAAAAAAATGGAACATTAGCGTCAATGGAGTTGTCGCAACTCTCGGGGTTCACCCTTTATTACGACATCCCGTTATTACGACAACCCTCTCTTACGACATACCGTTATTACGACATGCCTCTATTTAGACATGCCCCTACTACTATTTTTTTCAAGTACCGCTATTCCTCATTTTCAATTTATCTCTGCAGTTCCTGTATCCTATGAAATTCCAACATCCTAGATGCATGGAAGAGCTGTAGTCATGTCATCTGCACCTACATCAACAATCCACCCGCCATCCACTCCAAACAATGTTTTTCCCAATAATTAATATTGGCACACATTTCAGTCAAAACCATACGTGATTTTGAACTGGCCATGTGAATAAATGTTACATATTATGTAAAACACAGATCGCTCTCCTCATTTTATTCTCTAAGGTCCCCAGGGAAAACGGTCGGAAACTCCATGCATCAAACAAACTCTGTGCAGGCCACCTATATTAATTAATTAATGGCCGTCAATCAACATTGCGCAAAGACGGGCGCCTTGCGCTCCAGTTGCCTAAACCACTTCAGTGAACGTTCAAATAACCCCAGAGTTCAGTGTCCATCAGGGTGTTCAAACTGGATGTGCAATATATTGAAGTTGCAGGGTAACATTTAATTTGTTGTCTTATCTTTTTTTTATTCAAAACAATTCGCAGATATCCATACTCAAGTCTAATTACCACCAGACACAAATAATCATCACCTAGGTTAAATCCTCTCTCTTTCTCTGAGGGGCGCTATAGGCTATAATTTAGGCTACCCGACATTTCAAATGTGACTCTGTATTTTATTTAGCAATTAAATACGAAAAATACACTGTTCAACGGAGCTGGTGTGTGTGAGGCGCCCTCTTGGACTCCTTGAGATGCGACTAACCTTTCGGTTGAAGTTCTTGTGTTTAGGCTATTATAGAATCCAATCCTGTTGCCCCTGCTATTATCAATGTAGCCTTTTATTGTTTTTTTGCCATGAGTCGTCTGAGCTGTGATGAAATTGTGTATTGTTTAAAGTTGGAACGATTACTGTAGGCCTATACTGCCCATATTGGAATAAAAAATAAAGGCCCACCCTAGGCCTACTTCGCAAAAGTCCACTCCGTTGAAAATTCCTGGCTACGCCACTGTTAATGACCTCGTGTCGGAATGGCAACATGTAACCGCAACTCTCTCTCTCTGGCCTGATCTAATGTTCCTCTGCTTTCACGTATATCCAGTGTGTTCCCAAATGCTTCATCAAATTTGATGTGTTCCCCTTAACACATAGTTTTTAAGCATGTTAGTTATACCGGGGTTGGAGTGTTTTGATTCACAGTTCTAGGTAGACTTTTTAAGATGCGCTAACATTACCTCCTGTCAGAGCAGCTTAATTAGCGATAACGTGCAGTGATGATTCTGTAGCCTCTTTGCTGCCTCGTAACGATAGAAAGCTGCACAAGTAGAAGCTACAGTTTGTGGGAACAGGTGAGTGTCACGTAGGGCCACGCTCCTGGGAAATGTAGTTTATTTAATTAGCCACCAAGGCCACGCGGAACCTCATTTAGGGATGATAGAAAGGAGTACCGTCAACTTAGATCTGCAAGTACGCAAGAAAAAGTGCAGATACGCTTAAAGATGCCCTGCCACACGTATTTCATTACTTTGTGGTAATGTCTGAAGTTCTACCATTCTATAATTAATTTCTTGAATTTCCCCTAGGGATACATAAAGTATATCTATCTATCTATCTATGGACTCTGTAACATTTTTTGTGGAAAACATGCCTTGGCCACCTTGTTTCAAGCCATTCTAGAGTGGTATTGAAAGCCTGCATGAAGACTCAGCTCAATTTGCACCAGTTCTCATTAATATTCAACGAGCTAAGCTGCTTGACTCTGATTGGCTAACAGCTAGTAGGTTTCGTCCATAATTTGAGCTTCATGGCATGAACTTAGCTCGACTAGCATTGTCCAAATGTGCATAAATAAAACCTGCTAGGCTAGCGAGTTCATTAAACCTGTATAACATAGCACTTCCTTGAGTTGACAATTATGTTTTACTTACAGGCACGGTCGTAGACTGCGATGGTAGCCTGCTCCAGGCTTCAACAGCAACCTTTTTGCAAAGCCTGTGGCATTGTTAAAAATAAACTGAAGCCATTTGATCCTCAAGTCTGGGTACTTGGGCAAAATGCATTGTTGAAGTTCTATTTGTGCATAGCGCACAAGTCCGTTGACATTCAGCCATCCTTGCATAGGCCTACGAAAACGGTCACAGAGCTAAACAAATTTTTGTGGGCAAGGTCTCAACTGGGCGAACTCATGAATAGTGATGAGCTCATCAATTCCACGTCAATCTGAAGAGCTTTTGCAATTGGCCTAATTTCTCCGCTTATTTCTTTTCAGTGGCTAGAGCTGACAGAGGAGTTAGCTGTTCAATTTCACATTCACGACATAGCACAAACACATATGGACCTAACATGTTTAAAAAAATACAAGTAAAAACGGTTTTGTGTGCAGGGCACCTTTAAGACTAAAATGTATAAGAGCTGGTGCATACCGGTGAGTACCGGCCCACTTTGAGCACTGCATCTGACTTGATAGACGTATTTGCCTATTCTTATACCGGAATGTAGTGCATGGGGCTTTGGTATAATTAAGGTGAAAGTAATATTGCAAGAATTACAGGTAGAAACGAAACAAATTATCAGAACATTTAAAGGAAAATTCCGGTTTTTAGCACTTTAAGGCCCTTTTCTGGTTTGTTTTGGATGAACTAGAGTGGTGGACACCGAAATTTTGATGATTGGTCCTGTCTCGACTTTTCTGACTCGTTTTGAATCGCCTTTTCACTTCTCAGGGTGGCTGGCAATGGGCATACTGTAGTAGGCTACTCAAACATGTCCTAAAACAACCCTTAACGTTCGTTTTCAAAACTGTGCAACTCACCGAGTGGTTAGTGGAGTTTGTTGACTATTAAAAGCAAATATATCGGCGCAAAGTATGATTCGTATTTGAACCTTAAGCATAGACGGTGGCGCAGTAATATCAACGTGCAATGACAGAAATCAATGGGATTTTACAAAATGCCAAATAAAAGACAACAGAAACTGTATTTCGCTACGCTACTTGTTTTGGAACATCAACGGTGTGCACTTGCATGGTACCGTGATGTTCAGCAAGCACAGCCAGAAAATACACGGAGTAAATTTTCATAGATTACCCAAAGAGTTGGAGTGCAAAAAGTGGCTACGGGCTATCAATAACCTGAAGTTCGAAGAGGACACAGCCATTGAAGCACTAAAACATCTGACGGTGTCATTTCAAGGCAGAAGACTTCAAACCCAACCCCTTAGGAGTGAAGAGATCCACGCAATTCCGTCGATATTTACCTTGCCAGATGATGTCGACGAACAGCCAGGAACTTCTGGAACTAGCAGTGCTAGCTGCACTAAACCAGAGACTTTCTAATGAGGGGACACAGCAGATCTTTCACAGAGCTCTCCAGAAGTACCTCCCTAAATGCCAGGCCTTCTCCTACGAGGGAATGAGGGAGAGGGCCTACCTCGCCATCATGGAACATAATGAGAACATTTTGGCACAAGAACAAGCCACCATAGCAACAGGTGTGTTTTTACGTACTCTAAATAATACAATAACCATAAGTAGCATGTTCACAGCTATATCAAAATGCATACTTTGCTACATTGATAAATAGCAGGGGCAACAACAGGATTGGATTCTATAATAGCCTACGCACAAGAACTTAAACCGAAAGGTTAGTCGCGTCTCAAGGAGTCCAAGAGTGCGCCTCACACACACCAGCACCGTTTTCGGGTTAAGAGCTAAAAAAGTTGATTAGAGTCTCATATTTGAAATGTCGGATAGCCTAAATTATAGCCTATAGCGTGTGCATCTCAGAGGAAGAGATTTTGGAGAGAGAGATAGGATTTAACCTACCAGAGGTAGGCCTAATGATTATTTGTGCCGGGTGGTAATTAGACTTGAGTATGGATACCTACGAATTGTTTTGAATAAAAAAAGATAAGACAACAAATTAAATGTGACCCTGCAAGGCGAAACCAGTCGTTTTGGTAAAATTTTCAAAATTAAGTTATGGCACTCACACGAACGGCCATAAACTAAGCTTTTCAACAATATGTATATCGAGGGTATTGCAAATAGTATTGGGATAGTCGCCGACCCTCATTAGATGTGGATATTTGGAGGTAAGGTAGCCTTTAAGAAACAAGGTTATCGCAGTTGCTGTGAGACCTACGTCCCTTCTCCAGTCTCTCTCAAAATCAAAACGCACCCAATTCACGCTTGGACTTTTCGATTATGTTTCTAAATGTTGGGACTGATGGACACTGAACTCTGGGGGTTATTTGAACATTTGTTGTGTTGTGAAGTGGTTTACTGTAAAAGGAGCGTCGGAAATCCTGCCTGTCTTTGCACAATTATAGGGCCATGATAATGCATGCGCTAGCCTAGACTCGATAGAAAGAAGACTAAATAAATATGCAGACATGTTATGTGCAATTCAACAACTGCACGCATGACCAGGGCTTGAAAACGAAATTATTTTTCAAACTTTCCGTTCCGAACGGTTCAGGTAGGCCTATGTTTAACGTTTTCGTTCTTGCATTCGTTCCGCCACCAACATATCGGTCCTGAACCGGTTCGGAACGCAAAATATCGTTCATTCTTAAAGTTCCGGCAGTGTTTGGCGGGCCTATCAAGTCTATTTTTGTGGACTTTACCTTAGAATAGACGTAGGCTACTCATTATTTCCCCTTGATTTAGCCTATACCATAGCTATGCCCAAAAATAATAAATCACAGGCGGCATCCAAAAACATTCAGATGGGCTATCCATCCCATAGCCTACAGACTTACTGTAGGCCTAACCTATGCCTATAAATAATTTCTTATCAAAAATATTTCTGGATACGTGCTAAACTCCTTACCTGGTTGTAGCCTAAGTTTTATCCATATTGAGATCTTCAAAGGCTTGCGCTATAATTCCAACCCTGTTTATAAACGAACCTGTCTGTTGCTGACAAGGTCTATCTCAAATTTCCCGTTTAACTCTTCTACATAGAATAGGCTATAATTGCGCAAACATTTCAAATCCCGACTTTATAACGACAAGGCGTGGACAGGCAAAATAGGCTATTACGCATAGGCTACAAACAATTTCCAAATCAGTTTCAGTAGCCTACGCTACCTACAAGCTGGCCTAAGATCCGAAGTGGCAGACGGATAGGTTACATTACAACAGCAAGACAAAATATACACATTTGGACCAAAGGTCCATTTATTCGTTTTATTTTTTTTTTCAAACTGCAGAAATCAAATTATTAGGCTGTTATATAGAGAACGGGAAAAAAACGTTATTAACCGGTTTTGTGGATTTCAGAATAACGTTTCTGTTCCGGAACAGTTGAAGACCATTTTGTTTTCGTTTCCGCTCCTCATACCACCAAGTTCATCCAGACACTAATTGAGAAGGTCATAGAAAACAGACGCAACCCAAACATAACATTCAAGGACTCAACCGCTTCACTCACCCAACCACAACCTCCTTTGCCACCTAACATTGCCCCTGTCCCAAAGCCGCCAAAGAAAGCTGCAACATCATCATTCAAGAGCCGCTTCTGAGTCGTCAGCTCTACATTAACCCATTCCTCACAAATATTTTGTAATATTACCATGTCTTTGTCTTATATGGTCTTTTGACCTTATCCTTGCACTACCTTACCTGTTTGCACTGCCATTGAGCACCTTACTATACATACTCAATCACAGGGTCAATACCTCTTTTTTATAGTGTGGATAATTTTGTTTGTGTGTTTTGATGTTCATGACACAATTCTTTCTTTGTGAATTAAAAACAAAATGTCACTCGTGCTCTCCTGTCAGCCTTCAACAAAGTTTAGCATCATAAACTTGGAAGAAGGTAACTGATATGCAACAAGCTTATGTGCAATGTGTACTTGTAATACTTCATAATTTATAGAAATTATAGGTATGACCACCATTCTGTTATCTTTGTCATCTGAGGCAACAGTAGCTAGGTAGTTCCAGTTTTGAAATGTTGGTCGTTCAATAACTCGAATACACTTGGAGCAACACTGCTAAGAAAGAACTACAACAACGTAAATTTTAAGCATTTAATTAAATAACTATAATATACAAACAATACAACTGTTGAATGACTATATACAAACAATGAAACTATAGCTCCTCGAGTGTCTTCCGCTTCTTGGTGCCCGCAGTACTGGCCGTCTGGAGCTGGGTATTTCTGGCGGATAGCCAGCACGACACAAGCAGGTAACACGACATGACAAACTCTGCCCAATCTCTCTCCTTGTAGGACCCACTCAAGAAAGTGCCGGTAGGCTGTTAGAAGAAAATATCTGGACAAAACATTGAGCACAAAGTGAGCGATGGTCTTATAGCCTAGCGTGCCACAGTAGCTAGCATAACTGCAAGCTATTTGTGCAATGAACATGCCACGTTAGCGTGTTAGCAAGATTACTCCTTGACATAGTAACAAAGAAAATAAACTTACTTTACAGAAAGACGTCCATTTGGCCCTGTAGGCTTTGGCTGCCGTTTCCAGTTGACCTTAGGTATTCTAAAGTAGGTCTCCAGGACGCCACTATCCAAATGGGGTGCGAAACTCGGGTGATCAACAACACACACGTCCGTGTCATCCTCCGATTCCGTGATTTCGTCCAGAAGAAATTGGCATCGCTGGAATTCTCGGCAGCAGACAGACTCTGGTTCTGTGTCCATTGGCGCACAGTTAGAGCACAGGCACACCAGCTCGAGCCATTGCGGGCTCCTCGTCCGCGGCAGGCAGGTCGTCTGCCTCGGCTGTTGTGGCAGCAGCATCAGACGCCTCCTGTTCCTCCATAGCCCTCAGCTGCTCGTCGCTATATTGTGGCTCATAAAGATAGCCACGAACATCCGTTTCTACCATACCTCCTTCAAAATCCCAGTCCTCCATATTGCATCCGTCTGCGTAGTTGGTACCTTCAGCCATGTTTTCTGCAGGTCTCTGCAGCTCTCTGCCAGTGAATTCAAAAGCACTGGCACTGATCTGTGATAAGTCTGTTAGCGCATTAGGTCCAACCCCCTATGGGCGGGGTTGAAAGGGTGGGACAATGGCGCAAAATTACAATTTTTGCATCATTGTAGGAGGAAGTGTAAAGAGGTAAATACGGATTTCTCCCGTCTCAGGGGGAAATGAGAGTGTTGCATGACCATTCAAAAGTATGACTGGGTTTCTAACAATGCAAAGCCTAATGCAAATGGGTGGAGTGTTCCTTTAAACCCATGTCAAGAAGCGGCACAAGTGGCACAACGGGATAAGGAGGGTGGATGATTAGCGAGGGATAGGCCTACCCGGTTAGTCTATCCGTCACGACATATTGTGTGAACATATTACTGACAATTTGGTCATTTAGTTAATAGTTTATATTTTACTGATAACTTAAAATAAATGTTATTGGAATAATTTGAGTAATGTTTCATTTGCATAGAACGTGCTGTCTTTCTTAACGCCGTCATGCACCTTCGCGTGAAGTAAAAATATTGATTCCTGGGCAATCGATGCCAACTAATTCAGCACCTTCACTTGGGACAGCGCCTTTGTAACGTCGAACGTAAGAGGCAGCGTGTTAAGAAGCTTCCTAAGGGACACTTCGGGGATCACACTTAGGAACATAAACAACTTTGGTAAGATATATCTTTTGAGTCTTCTTAGTGCGCTAAGAGTGAACGTTATCGAGGAACCGGCCCCAGATCATTAACGTTAGCCTTGTCATCAAAACTACAGAGGAACGGACAAGTTATAGGGCAGTCTCTGGTGTCTGCAGAAGTAAGTGTGGTATCTGGCTTAATATTCTACGGGAGGGGCTGTTGTGGTAGGTGAAATTTTACAGGGAAACTACGAGGATTGGTCAAATGTGCGAAAAATTTGCAGTGTTTGGACAAAATTGTGAGGTCGCCCAGAATTTGCGGGGATTTGCTGAATTTGCGTTAATTGTTGCCATCGCAAATTCCTGGAGGGACTGACACTAGGTAAGGGTTTGAGTGTGAGCGAATCCTCAGGTGAGGGTTTGAGTGAGATAGAATGTTCAGGTGAGGGTTTGAGTGTGATAGAATGTTCAGGTGAGGGTTTGAGTGTGATAGAATGTTCAGGTAAGGGTTTGAGTGTAAGCAGGTGAGGGTTTGAGTGTGAGCGAATGTTCAGGTGAGGGTTTGAGTGTAATAGAATGTTCAGGTAAGGGTTTGAGTGTAAGCAGGTGAAGGTTTGAGTGTGATAGAATGTTCAGGTGAGGGTTTGAGTGTGATAGAATGTTCAGGTAAGGGTTTGAGTGTAAGCAGGTGAGGGTTTGAGTGTGATAGAATGTTCAGGTGAGGGTTTGAGTGTGATAGAATGTTCAGGTAAGGGTTTGAGTGTAAGCAGGTGAGGGTTTGAGTGTGAACGAATGTTCAGGTGAGGGTTTGAGTGTGATAAAATGTCCAGGTGAGGGTTTGAGTGTAAACGAATGTCCTCCATAACACAGTGGCTTTTTGCAGTTCTGCTCCATGCATCATATAGATACAGCACTCAGTGCTAATTATATAAAGGGCTGTACAATCTGTTAGATCACCGCAGAATCCCTCTACATGTTAAATGCTCTCTCTCTCTCGCTCGTTATCTCTCCTCCCTCTCTGTCCCTCCTGCTTTCTTTCTCTCCTCTCTCTCCCTCGGTTAATTAAATCAGGTGACTGACTCTGTGAGAGAAACCTTCAAATGTTTAAATTACACGACTAAGTAAGCAAGATTAATTAATATGATAATCAAAGAGGTGAATATGTTCCAGTGTTTGCACAACTTTTCTGACTTTGCAAAGATTAAAGTGGGAAAAGGGCCTTTCTGACCCTCTCTCTCTCTCTCTCAGTGTGATGTAGTAATTAACTAAGTGTATCTATGGAAAATGAACAGGCCTGAGGGAGGTGGGCTGGCACAGGCTGCACAGGCTGCACAGGTACACTATCACACCACACAGGCTGCACAGGTACACTATCACACCACACAGTGGGCGATTGGGATCAGATCTGCTGCATTACCGATTCCCTCGTGGAGTAGAAGGATATGGAGTAATACATTACAATCTATCTGTGTGTGTGTGTGTGTGTGTGCTTGTGTGTGTGTGTGTGTGTCTGTCTGTGTGTGCCTGCATGTGCACGTGGGTGTGTGCTCTGAATATCCTCGCAGTATATCATGGCAGCAGCAGTAGGAAGCTTAATTTATTAATTGCTATGCTGTCGTGGAAACACCAATTGAAACTAATAGCATCACATACAATATGTCAGGTTCCACACAGACACACTCCCATAAGTCAAGCTAATTTGCTAAATTTAAGCGCCACACGAGAACATTAGTGTAATAGTCCATTATATGATAGCCTGCCATCTAACCGTCAGTAGCAATTTAACAAGAATTCAACACACCTGTAGTCTGTATTAGTCATACAAGCCTACATCTAGGTATCATATATGAAAATATGATGTGCTCAGGATTGGTTCTGTAGTTCTCTAGAACCGTGGCTTAACTCAAAGGTTCTCTTGTTCTCTAGGACCGTTGCTTAACTCAAATGTTATTTTGTTCTCTAGAACCGTTGTTCCGTTGTACACATAGGGCTTCTAGTCCTCTAGAACATTGCTTAACTCAAGGCTTCCCTAGAACCATGGATTTAATTCAAGGGTTCTCGAGTTATCCAGAACCGTGTCTTAACTCCAGGGTTCTGTAGCTGGGGGATTTCCAGCCCAGGCACTGTGCATTCTTTGGCCACGGACGGCAGATCTGTGGTGTGGCCATAATTAGAGTGTATGCAAAACAAGGCTGTCCAACCTCTCTCCAAGTCCCCATTCCAGCCAACCTCAATATGCTAAGTTCTGTGGTTTATCTAAAGCGTTCTGTGTCATGGGCACCAGATAGCACTGCAGCTGCTGCTTCTCAGAGGAGGCACCGTGAGCCTCAGTATGGACAGAACACACACACCTACAGGCACACACATACTCAAACACACACAAACCTACATGCACACACAGACAGATACACACACACACAAACACAGGAACAGATACACACACACACAGTTACACACAAACACAGGCACACACAATACGCTGTTCTGTGATCTCTGCTGAGCTCAAACACAGCATGTACGGAGCCATAGACCACCAGTAAAGGAAGACATAGCTGGGACGAGGCTCGTTAATCAACGTCACTTCATGGGGGAGGCATGAGGAGCCACTAAAGCCTCATTTCCATGCTCCATTTATCACTAATTAGCATAATTAATGATGGGACACTCTGCCAGGCAGCTATTGGCAGCTTTTCCTTGGACATGTGGGTTCAGGGTCACTTTCCGTTTTTCTCCATTTTGGATGTGAAGGCTGGGCTCATACGGGCACATAGCTGCGTAGTTCTCAGTGTATCTCTTGGAAAAGTACCATCACAGGCGTGTTTGTGTGTGTGTGCAAGCATGTGTGTTTGCGACTGTGTGTATGTGTGCAGGCATGTGTGTTTGCAACTGTGAGTGCGCGCGCGTGTGTGTGCAAGCATGTGTGTTTGCGACTGTGTGTATGTGTGCAGGCATGTGTGTTTGCAAATGTGAGTGTGTGTTTGTGCGCACGCGTGTGTGTGCCTCTCTGTGTCAGCCATAGATAAGGACCAGCTCAGTCTGACAGTCTCCACTTTAATTGAGTTCCAAACGGGAGTGTTACCTGTGGCTGCAGGCTGCTAAAAGCACCCAGAGATTCAGATGCATACGCTGCCTTCCCTCCTGCTCACTGGAAACTAATGAAAGCATCAGCTGTGTTATGGCCAGAGGCAACACAAAATTACTACCTTAGGTGATCGTAATTTACCAGAGGGCATCTGACAATACCAGCACCCTGGCATATTAAAAAACTAGAGTTTCCAAAACATTTTTACTTCAGAACAACATAGGTGTTGGCTTTAAAGGTGCCATGTGTAAGAATTGAGGTAAAAATATCCAAAAAAATGAGCTACACGCATCAAAAGAATGAGAAGAAATAAGGGCGATGATGTCATTAAAAAATGGAATGTGGAGTATGAATTGATTTTTTGGCGGACATTACACATGGTACCTTTAAGGAGTATCGGTAGGTTAGGTTAGCTAGGTTAAGTACTCAGGTCATTTGGCTTTGAGGGGAATTGCTTAGATACTGAAGTCATTTGAACAGTTTGGTTCAAATTTATAAAAACATTAATAAGTCATGTTATTTAATTATTTCAGGTAATATCAATAAGGTCCATGTACAATTTGTTCATTCATTTTTTCTATTTAAAACCAATGCACTTTTTCTATATCCATTTTGTAAAACCAAAATGAAAAACATGGATAATGAGTAATTTTTTCCATTTTCCGACGTTGTACTCAAAACAAAAATGGACTAATCGGAAAAACAAGACAAGTCATTTTTACAAATGATTTATAAAAAAAACACATTAAAATGGAGGATATAGCATTTTGGAACCAAACTCTTCATTTACTGATCCTTGTTAGGGACGTGTCAAGGTATCTGTCAGGTTCCATACCTGAATCAGACTTGGGTCCTTTGTCATTGTTTTCATCTGAATGCAAACGTGGGTATTAAATACATACACACATCTTCAATCCTGTCATACTAGTTATAATACAAATGAAAGAAGTGTTTGTACACATTGAAAGCTTTTAAACAATTCAAGGGAGGCCCTAACATTAAAAAGTTACACATATGAATGAAACAAGCAAATTAGGAAATCAAATTTGTCTGCTCACAAACAAAAAGCTAATTGTGCCGAGCGCCAAAGCATGAATCTATAATTTGTTCATCACACAGATGGATTTTTATTTTCTAGACACTGATCTGAAGGGTGCACACACAGTGAAATAGATAAATAAACATAAATAATTAGGACCTGCAGCTGTGTGCATTCTCTCGGAAAGTCAGAGAAAATTAAGGTTTGTGCAGACTACAGTTTAGCAGGTTTAAAATACTATGCTGACACCCGCTATAAAATGTGACTGAAACCTCGAGCACCAAAGGCGTCGGAAACTCAGAGAAAGATATAGTAAAGTTTTAACATCTGTTACACACTTTATCTCTTTGCTATGTGCATCTTAAAACATGCCATTGTATGTACAAACAGACATGTGTCAAAGTGCAGCCTTACTACCACAGAATATACAGAATGGAGAGCTGTGCCTTTCTTTCTCATACATATGCATGTATGAGAGGGTTGAGGGAAACGTGGGAGTTGTGCATCCACACATGGGAGGAAAAGTGTTAGTAACGATTGATTAGGTATTGCATATGTGTGAAATAAACACGTCTTTTTTTTTTTTTTGCTTTTCAAAAGCAGGTGTGATCCAAATCGGTGTTTAATGCACCAATAGGAGAAACGTTCAGAAACAAAAGAGCCAGTCTTCATAGCACCAGTTCTGCTTTTCTGTAGCCTGTCGAAAGCAACCTTAACTTTCATTTACCCTTTCATCGTCTTATTTTCAGTATTTCTTGTCAGCTTAAGAGCAGAACCACTGTGCCGCATTATCTGTTTGTTGACATCTTATTATCGTGCATTGTATTCATGATTACCAAAGTTTTGATTACTTTTAATGTTGTCGGTGGTTGACTCCATTCAACTGCGCTTTTGATAGAATAATATATTCAGTTGTGGGCATCGTAGATGGCAATGACGAGTACTTTGTATCTGATGTGAAAGATTAGTAAATTCCATTGAAATTCCTGAAGTGAAAATAATAGGACATGCAGCTGTGTGCGTTCTTTCTGAAAGTCAGAGAAAAATTCAGGGTCGTGCCAGCTGCAGTTTAGCAGGTTTCAAACACTGCTTGCTGGCACCGTTATACAATCTGACTGGAACCAAGAGCACCGAAGGCCACGGAACTCAGGGTTCATGCCGGGTGTTCCAGCAGAGGACATTTCGGAGCACATTTTTTCCTGAGACTGGTGGACGTGTCTGAAGCAACTGTGGACTACGAAGGCACATTATACGTGCAGTCACTGTGAATGTGTTCTATAAATATAGACTATGCGTGTGAACTATGCACGTTGACTGGACGTGTGGATTGTGTGTTGTTGACTGGGTGTGTGGCCTATGCATGTTGACTGGGTGTGTGGATTGTGTGTTGTTGACTGGGTGTGTGGCCTATGCACGTTGACTGGGTGTGTAGATTGTGTGTTGTTGACTGGGTGTGTGGTCTATGCACGTTGACTGGACGTGTGGATTGTGTGTTGTTGACTGGGTGTGTGGCCTATGCACGTTTACTGGGCGTGTGGATTGTGTGTTGTTGAGTCCAGTGGCGGCCGTCATCAGCTCATCTCTGCCGCTGCGTGAGTGAATGATGTGTGCTGTCCAGGCTCAGGATGTGGTAGACCCAGGAATGCACTCCTAGGCCCCTTTTATGTTACTTTCATGAAGGACATGGTTGATGGTTAGCACACTTATTTGGTTTGGACATGTTTTCTGCTTTCGCTAAGACTGCGCCTTCCCATCGGGAAAAACACAATCCAAGGACAGGGTGGGAAATGCCACATTCTACGTCATCTACGTAGATGATGTTTTGGTCTACTGAATTTGGTTCATCGTTTTGTGTTTCTTTGTCAAATTGTAAGAGTCGTAATGTCACTATGACTGCAGTGGAAGATAAAGGTCATAATAATATAATAATGATGCCATCAATCATTCCGGCAGGTGGCAATTTCTCATCAACGGCAAGCATATTTGCTATCGTCAGAGATTTAAATCCAAACGTGTCGCAGGAAGGGAGAGAATGCCTTGTGTTTGATTAGACAGGATTGACTAAGGCTGGGATGCTGGAGCCTGTGTCTTGTAAATGCATTCTCAGGCACGTCCTTCACATAATTATGTTTTGTTTTCATTTTTTGGTCAAGTCTCGCCATAGCAACAAAACTGAACATTGCAACGTTAAAAATGGCAGCTTAAACATAGAGGGCCAGGCGTTCTCACCAAAACCAGCCATTTAAAATGGGCTTTGAAAAAAGGCAGCTCGCATGGACTCTTAATCCCCAACACACACAAAAAAATATGTTTGTTCTTTAAGGTAATGACATACACGTGTGAACGTTCCGTGCAAACACCAGCTTCTCTGATGCAGTTATTCAAATTAGATACTTGTTGTTTTTTTTTAATTGTGTTTCTTCTATGCCGAATCTCTCATATTTAAATATAGGCCTAGTTAAAACTCAAATTGACACGTTGGAATGGTCTGTTCAGTAACGTTAACACCTTGCATCTGCATGTTTTTCACAGCACTTTACAACAGCAATCAAACAGCCACCAGTTACGAAATTATTAAATCTGGTTTAGCCTTTGACATGATGCTGATGCCTGTTTAATATTATTATAAGGACTCCTACTTCTGCCTGGATAACATCATGGGCAGAATGCTTGCAGTTGAAGAACTACACCACCGTATACTGCAGTCTAGGTGGAAGGTCAGAGACATGGCAAAATAGCTGTACAGAAAGACACTGGGAACACAACATCCAAGATGAAGATAGAAGAAAGAAAGAGAGAGAGAAACATTTGCTGCTCTGGCAATATTGTACAATGCACAGTCGTGCCAATAAAGCATGTGGAATTGGACTGAAAGGATACTGCAATTTGAAAACCTTGGGAGGAAATAAGGAGTGTTTGGAGAATGAGAAGAGAAAGAGAATGGAGAGAGGTCCACTCTGTTCCTCCTGGTTCCACAGCCTGAGAGGGGACCGCTGGGTGTCCAGGGGTAAGGCTCCATCAGCCCAGGCCATCAGCTCAGGCCCCTGCGTGTCAGAGGGACTTGGAGGAACTCACTGACCAGTCCCTCCTCAGGCCAGCTGGCCATTTTCCCAGCAGACGCCCCATTCAGCCACAGCGGGACAGGCTCTCTCCCTATTTCTTTTCTTCTCTCACTTTCTCTCCTTCTCTCTCTCTCCCTCTCCTACTCTCTCTCTCTCTCTATTTCTTTTCTTCTCTCACTTTCTCTCCTTTTCTCCTTCTCTCTCTCCCCCTCTCCTACACTCCTATTTTTCTTTTCTTCTCTCTTCCTCTTCCTCTTTCTCCTCCAGTTTTTGCAACTTTCATTCTCTCTTCTGCTCTCTCTTTCACTCTGCAACTTTCATTCTTTCTCACTCTCTTATGATCTCTCCCTTTTCCCTTCTCTCTCTGTCTCCCTCAGGCTCAATTCAGGGACCCACGTCCATCTTCTTCCAGGTGCATCCAGGACTCCGTGTTACTGGGGGGGGGGCATCTAAGCCTGACAATGACTCGAGCAACAGGGGCAAAAGAAAGCGAGAACGAGCGAGAGAGAAAGAGAGAGAGAGACAGAATGGGATGCTGCTTTTAGCCAGGTGTCATGCGGAGCACTCTGGTCATTAGAGAAAATGCCCCCCCCCCCCCCACCGATCCTCCTCATAGAGAATAGCTGGAGTCCAGCTCTCGCTGAGCCTCAGCATATGGGCCATAATGACCACTCCTGTCCAGCCGGGAGAAGAGTGTGTGAGACCCACTGTGGCTCTTCAGCGCTCCGCATTTAGGCAACGACATGAGCGCGCCAACACGTTTATATCACCTGCCACGCACATCAGCGCTGACATTTTTAATTTTTTTGAATGGGTTTTGTCTTGGAAACAATGGAATCTAATGTAATGGAACGTCGGAAGCGGAATGTGCCGCACTCATGTCAGTGCCTACGTGTGGAGATATGTTCGGTAAGATGGTAGCTCTATGACTCACAATAAAGAGTTATGTGGGGGCATGTCTCTGAGTATAGGTTAGGGCAGTGGTTCTCAAATGGGGGTAGGCACTCCAGGGGGTACGTGAGATTTTAACCCTTGGAACCCGATTGACGCAAAGTGCGTAAAAAAAACCACACCCTTTCTTCTCTGTTACATTGCTCCTCAACTATTGAAACCTTTATTGCGTGACAGAGCAGAAGTGGGGCTTTCCAACGAGATAACGCACTTGTATGTACGTTAAAGTATGAAAATGAAAAAAAAAATCATGAAATTAAATCAAATTGCATCATATTTACAGTCTTTACTTCTCTGCGTCCCCCTGCGCACCCATTACTCTCGTTTGAATTACTAGCGAACCCGTGAACGCATAGATATGGCAAGCATATCAGATGAAAGAGGAGACACAGGGCAATCCATTGATAGCAAGTATGTTGATCCTTCTGGCTTATGAAATCAGACGAAGTGACTACAAAATCCAATCCAATTCAAGGCTCATATTGTATCCCAATTTATTCAGCAAAGAAACACCTTTTTTGCATTTACTTTGTTCATGACAATGCAGTAAAAAGTTGTAGAGAATCATGAGTGCAGACACAATAGGCACACGTAAACTCAAGGTCAAGTCAGGTCAGATTAGTTCGTGTCACAGATATGGAGCGCAGAAAGGTCATTAAATCACTAAATTAAAAAATGGCATTTAAATCTGTAAGGCACACACCACATATGTCTATAAATTGCTCAGAGAACTCCTCCACCATGGCAATGATATTGCCAGATTCAGGACAGTCTGCCCTACACACACATGAAATGCATGTAGAGCTATGAGCTTGCTGTGGTGAGATACATGTCAAAATATTTGTTTTTTATAATTTGTAATTTATTTGTAATTTTATACACTACGCTTTTTATATTTTAATTCTTTAAAAATCAAAATAAAATCAATGCTAGTACTAATGAACATGAAATGATGGCAGACCTGGATAGCCTAGACTCTGCTGAAAAATACAATATATAATATGTGTGTGTGGCACTTACAATGACCAGAATAAATCCTTATGAATAAAGGTAGTGAAAATGCCCTAAAATCAGCTTAGGGTTAAAATATACATAGATTTAAAAAGTAGAATCCATGCAAAAATACTTTAAAAACAATTATTTAATAACTATTTCAGGAAAATATGAGTTCATAAAATGTATTTTATATTTCAGTAGGCTATTCAATTTCATTATCCTAAAAACCCAGAGTCGCCCCCCATACCAGGATGGTTTGACCCAACCTGTCACATGCCACCCGCCATCACCTGTCAATCACTGTCAAAACTCAAACGATGGAGAAGTTTATGGATGGAGTCGTGGTTCCAAAGTTTAATAAATTAGACACTGATGTCACAGTGCTCTGTTTTACAGTCTTTTTTCTCAACTAAAAATGCTTTGCGATGGTTAGGGGGTACTTGGCTGAAAAAAAAATTCACAGGGGGTACATCACTGAAAAAAGGTTGAGAACCACTGGGTTAGGGTAAAGGTTAGGATTAGGGTTAGGGGTTCTTTAATAGTCCAAGTAAATGCATCCATTCTCCTTCATGTCATGTATCATGGCATGTTGTCATGTGCCACCTGATTATAACCAATGCTTTCACATGAAATTAAGATAATAACCTAGACGTCACCCTTATATAAGGTACTGTATGAGTGCTGTCTCACGCTTGATAACCTCAGTGACATGCTCTTGAAAGATACTCTGTTGGTGATGTTGTTGCCCACAAAGGTTGCTTTGTTGGTGATTTTGATAGTAAAAGGCTTGGTTGTTGATTGGCCGCTGTGAGAAATCCCTTACCTATAGCACAAGGATTTGAACATCTCTCCTGGGTATAGCTAAAGCTACATTGTGCATTGGTATTGGACATTGGTGCTCTTGTGATCCACATGGCCCTCTTCCTCACTGCATTATCATCAGAAGTTGATTTTTTTTGTTGTTGTTTATTTTGATAGGGACAATCCTATTAATCAACAGACAAGTTAGCTACAAGTGCTAGTTCTGTCTGTTGTCCCTAGCCAGATCTTAACAGGCACCCTTAAATGCAAAAGTGCAATAAAAATACAGCAGCAATTTAAAAAAAAATATATGAGCATACCCTCAAATAGACACAGATATTGCTCAGCTCACCTAACCCTCCACTTAATTACAATGCAAAGTAAGAATACAGTATACATACAGAAAAAGAGAGAAAAGAAAAAGGCAATAAAAGAAAAGTATGTTCATGGACTTAAATATTTGGTGTGTGGTTACACTTCAAGTCCACGTCCACCTACAATTCACACTTCACCTCCACGTCACTGTTCAGTGAAGCTTTTATAAAGAGCATCAGTGAGTTGTGCTCGTGGGTAGAGAGGGTGGCCCATGGTGTTGACCTCTCCCTGTCTGTTACACATGTTTTAGCGCTGGCCACAGCTGTGGATTACAGGCGCTCAGCCCGCACTTTCACTGCTAGATAATCCTCATGAGTGTGTGCCTCTGGCGGTGGTAATCACGTCCAGGGTGTAAGAGACGGATTACAGCCTGGCTTACATGCTACTGCGCTCTCCATTTAGATATTAGATCTCCTAATGCTGTGATTCATGTCTGCTTGTCAGTTAAAGTCAAGAGAGCCATGTACAGTTGCAACACATTTCACGGTGTCCTTTGTGATTTAATGACATTTCAAGTTGTTGAAAATTTAAATAAAATTAATAAAATAAATTTCAATTTTATTCAAAAGAATAATTTGGAACCGATTTAATTAGAGATCCTCATTGTTTAGTAGCAGCTGTTGAATTTCATATGCAGTCTTTGATGTTCAGAATTCCAGTATAATTAATTATTTGTATCAGGGCCACGCACACGCTTGGCCCTTAAAGTTGAGCTCCTCTCATGAAAACGCAAATAACAACACGTATACAGATACGTATTTGCATGTGCACCTACTGTAGGATCTTTATCCCACACTGATTAAAAACACAAAGGCACTCAGTAACACCTAATTTGAGTCAGACAATGATCCTTAATCATCATCTAAGGACCCAATAGTCAATAGGGTTGTGTCATTAAAAGGGCTTTCATATGAATGAAAGGCTAATGGTTGTGTGAACGAGGTGCTATTTTACAGACTGGGAAGTATCACGTGGATAGTTGGCTCCCAGATTCAATTTGAAGTGAAAAGCGTTCGTGGCCTACTTACACCCCACCTCTCACCAATTCAAAAAAGGCCCTCCGCTTTTAAGAGAGACGTGTCATCTGTCTCCGTTTCTTTAAACAGAGTTGAACTGTGCTTCGCTGCGCCTCTGTGGCTTGCTGGAGAAGGGAAAGTGCTCGGGCTGGCATTCTGCAGCAGCAGCAGTACTGTTTGGTGTGACAGTTTCAATATTTTTTTTAACATGCTTATGAAGCGCTTTTCCAGAGGCATTCATCCAATGCTCTTATGTGATTTTCAACTACTGGCTGTGAAAATGATTGCATGAAACGAGACAGGGCACCACTCCAGCCCGAACCCCACCCACCATCACCACACCACCCGTTCTCCCCCAAACCCACCACCCAGACTCGCCTCTCATGGGAAATTAGAGAGCAGTCAGATTAACACACGCAGGCAAATAGCAGCCCACCCCCAGCCCTTACCCCTTCGCTCTGTCTTTATGAGCACGACTAAACACAGGGTGGCATGTAGTTCTACATGGTTAACACAGGACTCGGCATAAATCAGCTCCTAATTGAAGGGTGGCTGCGTGTCGAGTCTGATAGCGTCTTAATGGTCCCCTTGCCTGGACCTCTGCAGCGGTCTATCTCCTGCTCCACCGCAACCAAAGAGATGACCACAGACTGTTAGGGCACTTACACCCATGGCTGAAAACCACTGGCTTAGAAAACCCCTCTTTTTCCCTTTTCTCTTCCTCTTTCTCTTTAAGGCCCTTAGTGGTGGTGTGTGTGTGTGTGTGTGTGTGTGGAGGGGTAGTAGTGGGGATCTGTGGAACCCAAATATTGACATTCATTAGCCAAATGCTTGTCAGAGGAAACCAGGATTGGATTCACATGGCCGTGGTCTGTGGGTAGGAATGGGATCCGCTAATGAAACGCCGACCGCAGAACTGCCTGGCGGACAGGGCGTCGATCTGCTCAGCAGCACCACGGGACCCCGCTGGAACGCGCCGGAACCCGCCGCCCGTCCCCTCGGCTGGGGTTAGCCCGCGTTTTATCTCTGACTGAGCCTTAAATAATTTCAGACGTGGGGCTCTCTCTCCTCCACATGTTTCCTCTCCTCGCGGCTGGCCCTGGCCCTGCCGCTGCTATGTGTGAAGCTCAGAAGTTGCGGTTGCCGTGGCTTTCGCCCTCGTTTCACTTTCAAACGCTTCCTCTCGCGGCGCGCTGTGGCCGCACGTCCGTTTGATGTGCTCATTGTTTTCATGTGCAGCTGACCCTCCGAGACGAGAGGAGGAAACGTTAGCCCGTGAGTGGATTTACCATAAAAGGATAATATTGTTCACATTACTTATTCCATGTGCCTGTGCCAGTATATGCCAAAGCTTTGGTCTTTTTTTAGTGTGGTTAAGTATGAATGGAAAATGATAGCCCTGTCTTGATCCTGGGCACCAATTAGCCCAAAGGACTGTGAAGATTCCATCTGCTACCCTCGCTACGGAGATCTTGACCTTGAAGACCGGGAGTCACGACGACAAGGACAGTTGGGGAGATGCTCTGAATAACCAACTATTATTCAGTCATGTTTAATTACAGGATTCTAAATGTATAGAGTGTCACACAATTATAGCAGTCACATTGTTATTAAACAAGCTGATTTGCTAATGATGCATATTACATTGCCCTTATATTACTTTGAAATGATATCATTAAGCAAAGAGAACTTTGATACTCAGTCATTGCATAACACCTAATCTGAACCCTAATCATGGTTTTATGTCATCACAGAATGTCAGTGTCATCATATGCTGTTACACTATATATGACATTGCATTTAATAAAGTGCAATGGCTAGATGGCTACAATAATCTAAAAACACAGTTATACTCTGGTCAGGGCAAAGCTGAAAGATGTGTTGGTATGTGAGGCAGCATTGTGTTGTTTGTGCTCTCTCTGGACATTGGTGAGGTCTGTGCTTTCTATAAAATCCACAGCATTGCCTTTCTCATAGCCATTTTGATTTGATCACAGAAATAGCCGTGCACCACACATTGTGGGAACATTCAGAGTGTTTGACAGTAGATGCGATTAAGTGACCCCTCCTCTTTCCCCCTCCTTAAAACAAAACATTCTTGGAGCCCCACTGGAGTAAAGTAGTCACTTTTGATTACTGTTACGCTGTGGTCTTCAATGCTTCTCATAATCCATCTTAATGCATAGCATAACATAGAAAGAAAGAGAAAAAGAAAGAAAGAAAGAAAGGAGAGAAAAAAGATGATAACTGAAACGTTCCTAGTGGTTTGTTCAGTGCCACTGTTTATTAATATCAAGATATGGAATAGACTTTCCTCAAAATAATTCTAATTGGAATTTTAATTGACAAGGGATTAGACAGCAGGAAGTTATTACAGGGACCTAATAGGAACAGGCTCGTGGGGATGGTCTGTGTGTGTGTGTGTGTGTGTGTGGCGGGGGGGCATTTTAATGTACCCGCTTCACTCCAGAGCCTGCATCCCATAGACATAGTTTGTGTGTTCTTGCTGCTGGTATGGACATAATCAGCTAACTTGTAAGGAGACAGATCAAGACATCCTCCATTCATTGAAAAGCCAGAGCTCTTTAGCACTTTATTTCCATCCCTTTCAGGACCAGTGGTGATAAGTATGACAACTTTCGGCATAATGCAGAGACATCTGATAAGCACTCGCTTGAAAGCCACCAATGGGTCTTTAATGGGTCTTTCATTTCTAAACACAGCTCGGAACAATGTCTTGACACAGACAAGGGCACCGCAGTGTCTGCTAAAGTACCTGCTCACACACACACACACACACACACACACACACACACACACACACACTCTCTCTCTCTTTGTGCTCCTGCTCGTCATGCACCAAACACTGTGGGCTGCATGGCTGTAATAACTAGGAAGTGTGTATTCAGCTGTCCGATTGGGGCTGATTGTATAAACATCATCAAGCACCCAAATGGGCGTTTCGCTGTTCATTTAGCGTGGCAGCAGTATTCAGAAACGGCTGAAACCAACTGAAAAAAGAGGAGGACGTTTCTGTTAGCCCCATAATAGCTGCCATTTTGTCTCGGGTTTTAAAAATGAAATATGAAAGCTTCTTTCATCCTGTTCTGCCCACAGCAAAACAAAAGTGCTGGAGGAGATTTTGACATTACCTTTGGATAAAGGCAAACTGAACTCTGTTTCTTTGTGTTTGTTCAGTCTGTTATGGCACAGCAAAAACCTTCCAGCTGAAATGATGTGCTACATTTGTAGATGTCAACACAGACTCGCTTACACCATCGCATCGTTTTTGAAGTGATGCATATTTTCCCGCAGCAACAAGGTCAAAAGATGACAAGGTTCTCCACAGGATGCCTCCAATAAAAAAACAAACGATTGCCCCAATCTGACACTGTCAGGCTGCTTCAGTCTGTAGCTTGTTGTCTTGCACTGAGTCCTTAGGATGAAATAGAGCAGTGACTGTCAAACCCACATCATTTAAATATGGGAGCGGGCCTTCTCTTGGGCTCCTCTCCGCGTCTGTGCGGGAGACGATTCGCCTTTCATCAGCAGGAGCTGTGAAGAAACAGACAGCTTTTTACCAGCCTGTGTATTAAACTACAAAAATCCATACCACCATGTGTTAGTTACATACATATTCTTTATGTCAGAGTTTCATCCAGTCTGTTGACATGGCCCATTAAAACTCTTTTTCTCCTACACGCTTAAAACAGATGTGTTGAAAACAACACAACTTGCATTGTTTTTAACACCACTCTGTGTCCAGATAGGTACAACACAGTTTTGTTGTTTCCTTTTTTTTATTTGTTACACAATATGCATTGCAAATAACAAAACCTGTGTTGTTTTTTAACACATCTCTGTGTCCAGATAGGGACAACACGTTCGTTTTAAGAGTGTATTGTGTTCAGTCTGCACCAAACTGTGTCTGTATCTGTGCTGGAACAAGTGAATCAATCTGGGTCAAATTATTTTGATAGAGGTAAACTGGTAACTAAATTGTTCTGCCTTATTAGTTGCATGATCCATTAGGCCTTTTTAAACAGCTGTACAGCATCTATAGCGAGATAATCAAATTAATATGTTTTCAAGGAGAGTTCATTGCCCTCCAGCTGAAAAAAAAAACGGTGTTTTTTTATTATTAAACTCTGGAGATTTCGCAAGGTTTTACCACTGCGCATGCATGATTAAAAAGCTCACATCCAAGAAGGTCAAGACTTGTCCGCTGAGAAATCTAACCACTTACAGCATGAAATGAGGGCCTATTGGAAATAAATATAAACTTCTGAAACTTTGATGGCGGGAGTCTCACGGTGATGCAACACTGTTGAAACATAGTCTGCATTTTTTCCTCAATGTCTTGACAGGAAGATACATTTCTGAGAAAAAAAGGGATTAATTTTCAACAGGATGTTTTTTTTTCTTCTTTTTCTGCCTCAGCATGGTTAGGAGAACGACACGTCTGTTAGCCGCACGCTTGCTTTGACGGATTACAGCTCAAAGCAATCAGCGTAGACCGAGACAGGAGTCTGGCAGATGTCTTCTAACTGGCTGATGACACAATTGATGGCCCTTTCCTCATGAGGATTCCTTTTGTAGTCGTTGTCATTTGTTTGTTTCTTTGTTTGTTTGTTTGTTTTGTTTTGGAGGGGCGTTTTAAATAACGTGCATCACAGTTACAGCTTTTGCAGAGGTTTTGGTTCACCCTGGTGTATAAACTGACCCGAGGAATGTTATGGAAGCATAAGAGTAACCAAGAATGCCTCTCCCAACGAACAACGCCCAAAACCCTGCGAGGGAGCAGACAGCCGAGGGGAGAGGAGCGGAGAGGACAGGACAGGAGTGGTGAGGACAGGAGAGGAGAAGAGAGGAGGTGAAAAGAAGAAAGGAGGAGAAAAGAGGAGCGGAGAGGAGAGGAGGAGAAAAGAGAAGCAGAGAGGAGAGGAGGAGAAAAGAGAAGCGGAGAGGAGAGGAGGAGAAAAGAGGAGCAGAGAGGAGCGTAGATGACTCTAAAAGCCTGACTGGCCTTGTGTGAGGGCTGTGATGAACTATGACATAATCTTGGAGCTGTACTTGATAAACACCGATGGCTCTCCCTCCTCCCTCCACACTCTCTTACTTGTGGCTCTCTTTCTCTCTCTCTCTCCCCCTCACACACACACATACACAAGCACACAGAGTCTCACATAAGTCTCTCTCTCACACACACACACTCCATGACTTTCCTATGTGCTGTGGAGCAGTGTGCTTATCATGGCAGAGCTCCCTGTGGCATTGGGGTTTAGACAGTAGAGTAAACAGAAGCTGTGGCCAGTGCAGGTGAGTTGTCCAGTCTGCTCTGGGTGATAAAGGCTGGGAGCACGGCTCGCCGCCCAAGCCTTGCAAAGTTCTGGCCCCTTGGTCAGCTTCACAACTGTCTCCAAATACTCACTGGACACCACAAGTTTTTTTTTTCTGCATCATTTTTTTGTTTACACATTCTTCTAAAGAGCTGGAGGATCAAGAGAGTGTGAGAAGGAGGGAGGGAGAGAGAATGAGAGAGGGAGATCGAGTGTGTGTGTGAGAGGGAGAGAGCAGCCTTTGGTCCATCTCATGCTGTTGTCCAAATGTTTCTGACCAAATGACTCTGAGCATTCCTGGGTTTTCTATGACCAAACTTGTCAGGCTGAGCTCTCCCGGCTGTGCAGCTCCAGCAGAACCCATCAGCCCTGGGGCAGCGTGCAGGACGAGAGCGTGGAGGAACCGGTGTGCAGAACGAGAGTGTGCAGGACGGCAGCGTGCAGGACGGGAGTGTGCAGGACACCTGGAGCGCTGAGGAGACGGACGCTGGTTTGGCTTTGCCCAGGTGGCCTACAGGTCCTGTGCGGGAGGTGAGCCTTGGTGTGTGTGTGTGTATGCATTTGTGTCAGTGTGTGTGGAAACTGAACAGTCCAACCAGTAGACTATGATAAGCTAGCCAACTATACTACTTTGTAATAGTAGGCTATAATCTGCATAAAGTGTGCTGTCATGAATATCATAAATTTTCTCTTTTTTTATACCAGGATATAATATAATAAAGATATACAGTAATATATTCTAATCCTCTGGTGTTCCAAGGTAGGCTATTGAAATGTAAAAAAAATGTCTAGCCCCCCCCCCACCCCCCCAAAATAAATAAATAAATAAATAAATAAAAATTGAGGTATGTATCGAACAGTGGGTCAAAAATCATGATACAAACGTAATCTTGAGTTTGGTGTATCGGTACAGCCCTAGTTATAATACAGAAATGTTGACCTTTTGGAAATATGGGCAGTCGTGGACTACTGGTTAGGGGTTTGGGCTTGTAACTGGAGGGTTGCCGGTTCGATCCCTGACCAGTAGGAATGGCTGAAGTGCCCTTGAGCAAGGCACCTAACCCCTCACTGCTCCCCGCATGCCGCTGTAGCAGGCAGCTCACTGCATCGGGATTAGTGTGTGCTTCACCTCACTGTGTGCTGAGTGCGTTTCACTAATTCACGGATTGGGATACATGCAGAGACCAGATTTCCCTCACCGGATCAAAAGAGTATATATACTTAATCTGGCTAATCTGAAGTAGTTCATTTATACACTCAATACTTGGTCGGGCTGATTTTGCACAGATTACTACATCAGTGTAGTGTGGTGTGGTATGGATGCAGATTCTGTGGCATTGCTGAGGTGTTACGGAAGCTCAGGTTCCTTTGGTAGCAGCCTTAAGGGCATTTTTATTTGTATTGTTGGGTCTGGTGTCAGTTTTGGCACTGTGGGCAGATGCCGAGTCCTGCTGGAAAAGAAAATCAACATCTCCATAAAGCTTGTCCGTAGATGGAAGCATGAAGTGCTCTCCTGGTAGAAGGCATTGACTCTGGAATTTACAAAACACAGTTATCACTGACTGTGGAAACACCAAACTGGACTTAGAGCAACTTGGATTCTGTGCCTCTCCACTCGTGGGACCTTGATTGGACCCAGAAATCCAAAGTAAATGCAGCATTTGTTTTAATGTGAAAAGAGGAATTTGAACCACTGAGCAAGTGACAAGTCTGTCTCTCCTTAGCCCAGGTAAGTTGCTCTAACCTTGTTTCTGATTCAGGAGTGGTTTGACACTAGGAATGTGCCACTTGTAGACACATCTGTGCGTGGTGGCTCTTGATGCAGACTCCAGCCTCACTCCACTCCTTGTGAGTTTCCCCAACTTCTTGAATTGGCTTTGCTTGACAATTCTCTCAAGGCTAAGGTCATCCTTGTTGCTTGCACACCTTTTCCTACCACACTTTTCCCTTCACATGAATATGCTTTGCTGTGAACACCCTGCCCTTTCAGTAATGACCTTCTGTGGCTTACCCTTCTTGTAGAGGATGTCAATGAGTGTCTTCTGGACAACTATCAATCCTGTGATCCTATTGTATACCCTACTCATAGTAAATTGTCTGAAAAAAGTTACGCAAAATTACGCAACGACACGCCCTTTTCAAGTTGTCTGACGAGAGGCAATCTCGTACAAACCAGAGGACCCCCAAGTTCAACGGAGAGTTCTTACGACTTGAAAACAAAGATGGCTGCGCCCTGTGTTTTTTTTTTGTTAAGTAGCTGTGCTATTTTACTCATCTTTTTACTGCTTAGCAAATGTGAATGTCCATTTCAATAACTCATATACATTCCAATGCCTCAAGGGTATGTGTTATGTTGTCTTGTTGTTCGTGGAATATTGTGGAATGTGGTTTTTATCCGTTGGTCTGGGTAAAAGTGGCTAGCAATGTTGCTGTGTTGCTAAAAACAAACGCTAGACAACGCTACGTTACCCGAGGTGGATACCATGCTGTCTGACTCATTGTGTTGTGATGAACGTAAACGCAAACCGAAACGCATATAGCTCATGCTGCTTTCGAGATGTCTCGTAAATCATCGTACACTCACCCGTACAACATGTACCAATGAGTGGCTTTAGGAACGTCTTTCTCGAGCCACGAGGGGCATTAGCAGGAGGCTAGTCATTGTTATTGTTTTGTGCTACATGTAGCCTCTAGCTAAACGGCCGGAAAACAAATTGTTACATTGTATTGCAGGCACAAGGCAAGCATTACATCAACTTTAACATGACCAACACAGTACATATGCAAAAAAATACGTCATCTCATCTCAACTATGGGCGCAGCCATGTTTGTTGTAAGGTCGTACGTCCACCTCGGGGTACCCTCAAGTACTCTGAGGTATGCCTGCCCAAAATGCCACAAGAAAGCTGGGTAATTTACACTTTCCAACTCGGGCGGTGGATTTACAAGACATTTACGAGACATCTCGAAAGCAGCATCAGTCTTGACGTCATTTCACAAGTTACGGGTTGTCACAATGGACAACCTAATCGCAGGGCAAGTCAGCAGTCTTTCCCGTGATTGTGTTTACTGAACCAGACAAAGAGATTAAAGACTCAGGAAACCAACATTTCTGTATTATAAAATCTTTATTCAAATATTTTGAGAAACTGATTTTTGATATTCATGAACTGTATGCAATAATCATCAACACTAAAACAAAAAATGGCTTGAAATATATCACTCTACTGTATATGTAATGAATCTAGAATGTATAAAAGATTCTCCTTTTGAAATAAGTTAGGGGGGAAAATTAACTTTTCCACAATATTCTAATTTTTGAGACCCACCTGTACACACACACACATTCGCACACAGACACACACATCATGGTGAGCCCAGTGCTGTCCCCTCTTCTGTAGCTGGTGTGTGTGTGAGTGTGTGTGTGTGTGATAGAAGACCCACTTCTCATAGTTAACACAGGGCTCACTAGGCCGGGCATTGATTTGTAAATGTACACACATCACCAGTATTTATTTCGGACGATTCTTGCCATCACACACACACACACACACACACACTCTCTCTTTCTCTCTCTCTCTCTCTATCTCTCCAAAGGAGGATGCAAATACACAAATATACACACACACAAACAGAGTTTCCGCTAGAAAAAAATGGTGCCGGGATATTTCGTTTTCCGGACATTTTGATGATATGCCGGTAAAATATCCTATTATCCCTTCTTAATTAGTCAAATTTAGGAAAACTGGAGACAGGCTATGTAGCTTAAAGAATGACATAATCAGGCTGTATAGAATGCAACATGTTCATTAGCCCAACTTAAACATGCCTAACAAGATCTAGCCAGTATCTTTTCATGGACAGCAAGAGTCCGCTTCGTTCGTTGTTTTAAAAAGGCTACGTTGTTTGTTGCTGCTACCCACGTTATCTCCAGTGGTGACTGTTTAACTTACACAAATGCGCACACACAAGAATGAGCGCTCACACGACTACCCCCTAATGCTATGCCTCTTTATTATTTGATAACAATAAATTAAGAAATGTTTCCTATTCTGGGAAATGTTTAGTTTTTTTTTTTTTCGGCCGTGGTTCAATGATACCGTTTAATTGTGCCAGAAATTATCCGCGGACCAGTAATCGCCTCGTCGAGGAGGCCCTAACCCTGCAGATCATAGACAGAAAACGCATAGGCCTACTGTATGCTTTGGGTAAAGAACACTTTGCATGTCCAGTGTACACGGAGAATGACAGTGTCTTGGAGCGGCCGCACCCCCCGCAACTACACTTCCAATGTCACTGATTCCGACAGATACGCCCTACACTTCTGCTTTTTATCTGGTGGTGGTGGAGTTGACCGGACATCTGAGGCTTCAGACGTTACCAATTTATTCATCCCCTCTGGCCTCTGAAAAAACTTTTAAGGCTCTGCCTGGGCCTGGCCATGTTTGAACCGCCTCACTCATTTGTTCGTTGTTTAACATGGACGTTTTAAACGTGCACTTCCTATTTGAAATGCAGCAGGCTATGCGTGTTGTTTAATAGCTTTTCAAACGGTAGAGCCTGTTCATTTAAAAACATAGCCAGAGGACGTATAATATAGGCTTACATATTAAGGCTTATTCTCAAATTCAGATTGCGTTAGTGGACGGGATTATTAGCCAATTTCAATCGGACAATTTGACCGGAGAGATTTAATGTTGTCAGACATTTCATTTTTTCCCGGCCAATGTCCGGTAATTACCGGACAACGGAAACCCTGCACACAAACACACACATGCACAGCACCTCCCGTTGTGGTGTGACAGCTCTGATGTGTGAGTGTGTGTGTACATGGGGGAGTGTTAGAGATTGAGCTGTTGCTCTGCCTTTGATGTGTTTGACACCCCAGTGCGCTGCTCACAAGCCGAACTGCTCACACACAACACAACATGTCTTTAAAATGGTCTTACATACTGTACTCCCCTCATTCACAGTCCAATAGTGTTTTCAGATATTTCAGTCTGTCAGACAGTCTGTCTCTCCTCAGCTCAGGTAAGATGTTCTAACCTGGTCTCTGATCCAGATTCATTGGGCCTCATTCACCAAGATCTTCCTAAGAATTGTGAACACAATGGTGTTCTTAAAGCTTAAAGCAGTTTTGTTCTTATCATGCTGAATCCTATTTCTTCTTAAGTTGACAGGGCATGCCAATTGCCAACGTCCTGTCAGTCACCATAAAAGGGCATGATACTGCAGGGCCGTGTGCACACAAATTGAGGCTGAGGCACCAGCGTTTATGTACCATATAAACTATATGAGCAAGAAATTTTGATTACCGTATATGACACATGCTTTGAGGTGAAAGCACTGCTGCAGGAATTGAACAGTAAATGAGTCGTTATATTTAGTATAGCTACTATAAAAAGTGAAAAAGTGTTATTTGTTGTGTTTATTATTTATTCTAAAATGCATTAATGCTTTGTAAAATAGTCCAATTTATTTTCTTAAAAATAATTATAATATTTTCATTCAAAAATATCCTAAATGATAAAATATATAGTTGTCATTTAAATTCTATTATACACTGCTCAAAAAAATTAAAGGAACACTTTGAAAACACATCAGATCTCAATGGGAAAAAAACTCATGCTGGATATCTATACTGATATGCACCCCACATGCTTGACAATGAGACGGCGGATGGTGTCCTGGGGGTCATAAATAAATTCATTCATAGTGAAGTCAGATATGAGCATACAAAGACGCTTAGAACTCATGTTAAGCCTATAAATGCGCACTAAATGTGAATGCGCGATTTGATGCAAGCAAAAGTATAGACTGTTACTAACAAAGGTATTATAGAAATATTATAAATGTGGCGACGGAACGGCCTAGAACTTGGGTACGCCTAGCCTTTGCACTTGCGGTGATAACCAAAACTAATGTGAATCGCGGACTATCCTACAACCAAAGAAAGTAAAGGAGATTATTTTTACCTGCGTTAGCCAAATAAAGGACGGGACTTATTAGTTTTACAGTTGACTACAGTTGACAGTTCACTATAAGTCCACACAAACAATTCTGGTTTCCTTGCACTAGCCATTTCGCCGTAGCCTATTCTGTCTGTTTGTATAGCCTACAGCGCAAGATCTGGTCAATTTCTGTAAAGAAACAGTGCCACCTATAGGCCTGGGATATGAAGTAACGTGTTGAGATGGATCCGTTTGGACGCAAATATTCTTGATACGGTTCCAGGGAAGACGGAGGAAAAAAAGACCGGTTTGGTACGTGTGGACTAGGCCTAAGAGCAGTGAGGGTGCCATTGTCTTGCCCATAGAGGTCTGTGCGCCCCTCCAAAGGTATGCCTCCCCAGACCATCACTGACCCACCACCAAATCGGTCATGCTGAATGATGTTGCAGGCAGCATAACGTTCTCCACAACATGTCCTTTCACGTCTGTCACATGTGCTCAGGGTGAACCTGCTCTCATCTGTGAAAAGCACAGGGCGCCAATGGCGGACCTGCTAATTTTGTATGCTATGGCAAATGACAATTGAGGTCCACAGTGCTGGGCAGTGAGCACAGGTCCCTCTAGAGGCCATCGGGCCCTCAGGCCACCCTTATGAAGTCTGTTTCTGACAGTGTGGTCAGAGATATTCACACCAGCGGCCTGCTGGAGGTCATTTTGTAGGGCTCTGGCAGGGCTCCTACTGTTCCTCCTTGCACAAAGGAGCAGATACTGGTCCTGCTGCTGGGTACAGGATCTCGAGGCTGCGCTGGGAGACACAGAAGTCTTGGCAATGGAATGTATTGGTGTGCCATTCTGGAGGAGCTGGACTACTTGTGGAACCTTTGTAGGCTCCAGGTACTGGCTTATGCTACCAGTAGTGACACTGACCCTACCCAAATGCGAAACTTGTGAAAAATCACTCAAGAAGGATAAAGATGGAAAAATTATCAGTTGCCACCACCTGTAGACCATTCCTGTTTTGGGGGTCGTCTCATCGTTGCCCCTCTAGTGCACCTTTTGTTAACTTTGATGACACCAAAGCAGGTGAAACTGATTCACAACCACCTCTGTTACGTAACTGGCCAGACCAATAGCTTACAAGTTTGATAGACTTGATGCTATACTCCTATGAAAAAGTGTTCCCTTATTTATTTTGAGCAGTGTATTTTACACCTGCAGATATGATGAAAATGCAATAACCATTGATTTTGCACAAACAAGTCCGTTCTCAAATGTGCGTTGGAGTGCTCTTGAGTGTTCGTAGATTCTGTTCTTACCTAACAAGACGACATTGGTGAATACCATAGTCTTCGTAAAAACTGCATAAGTGGGTTTTAAGAACAAATTTCTTCGTAAGAACAGTTGGTGAATGAGGCCCGTTGTCTTCTGAAAACACTGTTGGACTGTGAATGAGGGGAATGGGTAAGACCATTTTAAAGACATTGTGGTGTGTGAGCAGCTCTGCTCAACATTTCTGAGCAACAGCTCAATTTCTAAAACAAACTGATTAAATAAAAACAATGCAGCTATCCAAGTAAAAAATAAAAAATCATGATCATGTGTGACGTGCCTGTACATATCTTCCTCAGGTGTCTCTTTGTGTAGGTGTGTCTGTGTGTGTGTGTGTGTGCTGATGGCTACACTTCCCTGTGCTGAGGCTAGGGGGAGCACTGTGTGCAGGCTGGGCTGGAGAGCGCGTCTGCTCCTGCTGCTCCTGCCACTGCCGCTGCTGCCTCTGTGTGTGTGTGTGTGTGTGTGTGTGTGTGTGTGTGTGTGTGTGTGACTGGTGCTTGCCTGACTGGCTGGCTGCTGGAGTCACATGGGCAGCCCGAGCCAGTTTAAAAGTGCTCAGGTCCTCCCCAGCCACAGCATAGGGAGCCTAGCCACAGCTCCAGGCGCAGCAAGCAAGCAAGCAGCAGCAGCACACGCACACTCTCACACACACACCGACAGCCCGTCAGCCAGCACGACTCTCACACACACACACACAGACGTATACGCACACACGCGCGGGAGAGTACACACACACATACACGCTCGCACGAGCACATATATAGACAGAGACACGCACACAGGCAGTGCGCACAGAGAGGCACAGAGAGAGACGCGTGCACACACGCACTGACTGCTCCTGGAGAGGACACACACACACACACAGTGGGGAAGAGAGACAGACAGAGAGAGTGTGTGAGAAAGAGGAGCAAGGAAAAGCTTTTAAGTGAGTACCCTGATTTTTCTTCTCCTTTCCTCCTGCCTTTACTTCCTCTGCTGCCGCAGGAGATGTCTTTTTTACAGGTTTAACATCATGTAGGAGCTGACTTTTCACACAAGGTGATGAGCTGGTGACTGTTTTTTTTTTTTTTACAAACTGCTTTTTTTTATTCATTCTTTTTTTTCCTCTCGTTTTGCAACGTTGTTGGGAGTCTACTCTTTCTCTGTCCTCTCACTCTATCCTCCTCTCTCGCTGCTCCGCGTGTCATTGGATTATTTTCAGCGGTCGTCGGCTGTTTTGCTCCGTCTCTGACACAGCGGCGTTGTTCCGCTCTCGCTCTCTCGCTCTCTGAGCCACTCGCCCGTCAGAAGCCTAGGTGATTATTTGATTCAGCTGCATGTGTGGTGTGTGTGTGTGTGTGCGCTTGTGTGTGTGTGTGTGTGTGTGTGTGTGTGTGTGTGTGTGTGTGTGTGTGTGTGTGTGTGTGTGAGTTGCACAGCCTCGGCAAGGCAAGGCAAGGCGAGATGCACGTGCTGCTTAGGTTGGGGGGTCGGGTGGATGGGGGGGGGCTGCCAAGGTGCAGACGCTTTGCCATCCCAAAAATGCGATTCTTGCCTTTGGCCCCAGGAATGCCGCAACAAAGTAGCCGTATGCTAATAGGAGGCGAAAGGGGAGAGGTGGTGGAGACGGAGCGAAGGAGGTGGGAGGTGGGGGCCGGGCAGCCGGGAGGAAAAAGCCCAGAATGAGAGTGAAAGTGGGAGCCATTGAAAGCACTGCCACTGGCAGGACAATTAGCTCAGGCCACCGCCCTCCGAGCCTTTCTTCAAGCGGAGCCTCGGAGTCCTGGGGTCAGGGAAGAGTTGACCCCTGTGTCAGCGCGCCTGCATGGAACCTATTATCAATCCCTGATTGATTAGTTTTAGCGGAAATCCCTTTTCTCTTCTCTCCTCCTGCCCCCGATGGCTTTTGTGCCTTTTTCTCTGCCGCTGCCTGGTGGGGTTGTGTTGTGTTGTGTTGTGTTGTGTTGTGTTGTGTTGGTTTGTGTAGTCTTGTGTTAGGCTGTGTCAGGTGTGTTGCACTGTCACTTGTTTCTAGTTTATGAAGATTACACATTGGCACTCTCTCTCTCTCTCCCTGTCTTTTTTCTCTCTCTTCTTCACTGTCTCTTTTTCTTTCACTCTGTCATGCCATGCACTTTTCTTTCTATCTATCTATCTTTCTTTCGTCCATCTTTCTTGGCTTTGTGTATCTACATGCTTGTGTATATGACGTATGTTATGTGTGTGTGTGTGTGTGTGTGTGTGGAGTTGTCAGTGTGGTCCCGGTGGTGTGTCTTGCTGTCGGAGTGCTCGGTCGCTCCGCACGGTGCAGGAAGGTAAAAGGGCTTCTGCTGTGGAGTGGGGGTCCCTGAGCTGCAGTCAGAGGGGCTCGACTGTGCACCCACCCCCCACCCCCCACACACACACATTAGCATCAAAGCAGCAACAGAGAGGGGGGGAGAGAGAGAGAGAGAGAGAGAGAGAGAGGGAAAGAAAAAGAGTGAGAGAGGGAGAGATAAAAAGAGGGAGAGAGAGGGGGAAATAAAAAGAGAGGTGGAAGGAGAGACAGAGAGAGACGTGAGTGAGAGAGAGAGAGAGAGAGAGGGAGGGAAAGAAAAAGAGAGGGAGAAATAAAGAGAGGGAGAAATAAAAAGAGAGGTGGAAGGAGAGACAGAGACGTGAGTGAGAGAGAGGGAAGGAGAGATAGAGAGAGGGAGAGAGAGGGAGAGAAAAAGAGAGAGGGAAAAAGGGAGATAAAGGGGAATTCAGCTTGTCTTCCTCCATGCCTCAACCCTGCTCCACTAATGCTTGTCTGTGCCTTAATCAATTCTGCTTTCATGGCTTGTTGCAGGCATTGCATAGAAGAGGCTCTCAGTCTCCCATCTTTTTGTCTTCTTTTCTAAATGAGGAAGGGGAGGTGTGTGTGTGTGTGTGTGTGTGTGTGTGTGTGTGTGTGCGGCGGGGGTGCTCTTTCTCCGGGCCTGCATTTTAATCTGTAAATCCTTCAAATGGGGACTTAGCGCACCACCTCCAGGGCAATGGCTGTCCTGTGAGAAGGGCTCTGTCTTCACAGCTGGTTCTGCTTTCTGGGCCGTACCCATATAACAGGGAAGGGAGGGGGGAGAGAGAGGAGGGGGGGGGGGGGGGTGAGGGCAACATGTGTCAGCCACAACAGTACATAAGGACATAAATAATTCGCTGAGAACTCAATAAACGAGGCGAGGGCCGGGCGGAGCGGTTCGCTATCCAGATGCCCCCCGCTAATTAACGCACTTGTATCAGCAAGCACATTAGCAAGGTCTGGAGGAGCAGCCCCATATCGACTCGGGCCAGAGCCCGAGTGCGTGCGTGTGCGTGTGCGTGTGTATGTGTGTGTGGAGGGGTGTGTGGGGGCGTCAAGGGGGGTTTAGGGGTCTGGTTTCAAATCTCGGCAGGGACGCATCTTTTTCTTTCCACCTCTCCCCTGCTCTCCTGTTTCTGTTTGAGGGTGTGATGGAGGCCCCCCTGTGCTGCTGCGTGCACCGTTCGCTCCGCCTCCTCGCCTCCGCCTGGAAACTGTGTTTATGCTTCAAACACAAGACAAGTAAAATAATACTAGCATAATATTTCCCCTTAACATACTTACCCCTTGGATAAACATCCTTAAACAGATGTCCAAATTTAGGTTGATCAGAGAGAGAGAGAGAGGGTGCGCCGATGCTCCCGCCTTAACACACACACACACACACACACACACACACACACACACACACACACATACACACACACACACACACACACACACACACACACACACACACACACTCAACAAATTAGAAGCTGGTGCTAAGACTCTGACCCTTTTCTCTCTCTCTCTCTGTCCATATGCTTCTCCCTTTCTCTCTCTCTCTCTCTCTCTCTCTCTCTCTCTCCCTTTCTCTCTCTGGCACCCCTGTGTGCCACTGAAACCAAAGCAGATAAAGAGGAACAGAGAGGATTCACACTGTCTGAGCAGCCAAAGGCCCTAAGCCTGACAGCCAAATCACACTGCTCCCATCACAGGACAAATACCCACGATCCCCCCCCCCACCCCACCCCCACACACACACACTGTTTTTCTCTCCCTCTCTCTCTCACAGACACACACACACACACACATACACACTCTCTATCTATCTTTTACTCTGTCTCCCTCTCTCTCTCACAGACACACACATACACACTCTCTATCTATCTTTTACTCTCTCTCTCTCTCTCTCTCTCTCTCTCTCACACACACACACACACACTCAGGTGGCGGTGATGGTTAGGGACGGGTTTGGGGCTGAAAGGAGAATGAATGGGGTTTTGGGCTTTAGTCTTGAGTTGGCATTCACCAGAGCTCTCCCCCCTTCCCTCCCCTCAGGGAGAGCCTGATAGGGAGAGAGAGGAGCGTTTTATTGCTTATCCGACAAATCCCACTGAATCAAATGTGTCTGTGCAGTGTCTAGTCCCTTTTCAGGTGGCGCCTCGACGTGCTGATCCATCTGATGAGTGTGGGCTGAGGGGGGGGGGGGGGGGGGGGCTGTATAATGAATGAGCATCAGGTGACGTGTGGTGTGGTGTGCCGTGCCGTTGACATTTCCAGCAGCACAGCCTTTGGTTTAGGCTAGAGCGTTATCAAAGCTTCTTTTGGCGCGATAAAGAATTCATGCATGATTTATCGGGCATTGTGACTGGTAGCAAGCTTCTCTTCTATACCCGAACACATGCATGCACACACACAGAGAGAGAGAGAGAGAGAGAGAGAGAGACTTGCTGAGAGGCTTGAGAGAGAGAGAGGGAATGCATACCTCCTACAAGTAGGTTATCACCTCTCCAGCAAATGCAGAGAGAAGGCAGCATACCCCCCCCCCCCCAAAAAAAAAAAAAAAATCCCCTGTACCCTCAACGAAGCGCTCTCCCATCCTCATGGGAATGCTTGTCAGTCAGTCACGGGGAGGATCAAAGCGCTGCCTCCCTGCACGTTATGAATATGCAGCCCCATTCCTCCAGGAAGACAGGTGAAGATTTGTCCCCCTCATCCCTCTGCGCTAATTAGTCCCCAGCCAGTTACACAGATTCCTTTCGGGTGCTGTTTCCAATCTTCCGTAGAGCTCTCTGCTGTCGGCGAAGACATGAGACTACAGGCATCGCCGTTGACCCCTTATCAGGGAGGTCACATAGCAGCTGGATTGCTCAGCATTAGAATGGACCCCTTCTGAACATTTGGGTGTGCCGTGCAGTTGTCTCTTGGGGGGTGCGTTGCCGCTGTTCACTACATCTTTAAATTGTGTGAACGCTAACATATTTGCACTCTAATGGACACTGGTAGCCTGCAGGGTTTGATCTAGAGACTCACAACTAATGGCTAAAAATACTACACAGGTCATATGTAAATCCATCCAATCTGACGAATGAAATACAAATAGACTCTAAAAAAGTCTCCATATTATTAACTGATAAATGCCACCTGGATTGTGCGACACACTGTACACATATGCTGATATGCACATAACTTTGCATGGAGTGTGTGGAGCCCATTCTGTCCTTGGTGTTTTCTGCTGGCCGAACAGATGGCACACTTATTCCTGCTTTATACAGTGAGTTCTGAATCCAAACATTCGCCCACAGTCCTACACACACACACACACACACATACACACTCCTTTCCTCCCACCTGTCATACCAAAAAAAGCTGTGTGTTTGTGTGTTTCGTTTTAATGTGGCTGCCAGATCTCGGTGCATGAGACACAAGAAAGCCGGCGCTGCACACAGCTCAAGGTCAGGAGTTCAGCGGTGAGGTGACAGACACAACAGAGGCCTACTTCACCGATCCGTGTTTGTAAACACCCTTTGTGCTCCAGACTGTTTGTGTTGCGCTGCTGCTGTTGCTCGCTACTTTCCGCTATCTTCGGCTAGCTCTCATGATTCTCCTCTGACGGCATGAGAGTGCTTAACTAAAAGATGGCCCTATTACATTACCCAGGCGAGGAGGAGGAGGAGGAGGAGGAGGGGGCAGTGAGTGTGCTGTGTCATTATCATCCAAACAGACTTAGCAACTTTAGAGTTTTTACATTTAGAATGGAAGTTTCATAGACCGGCTGTGCTTTCGGGATAATCAGCCCCAATGAATATTTTCTCTGCTGTTGAGAGGCAGCTATTATTTTCTGTGCAGTGGCCATGCCGGATACAGTGGCGTAGATGGGTATGAGGAGGTGTGTGTTGTGAGGTCAGCACAGCGCGGCGCAGCGCCACATTAGTAGGCAGGCTGAGTAGTGTAGTTTTTCCCCCTGAGTTTGAGCTCTAAAGCGGCGAGGATCAGGTGTGTGTGGAGTGGTTAGCGGAACGTCTTGGAAAGGTCAAGGAGCTGATGGTTGTGCTCACCTCCATTTGTCATCGGCCTTGCCCGGCGCAGGTGCCCTGGACACCGAGGCAATATGACAGGAATAACAACCGGCAGGCCAGACTGGCATCATGGTGTCAGTGTCTGTGTGTGTGCGCATTTGAATGAACATCACAGGAATAACAACATGCCAGAGTGGCATCATGTTGTGTGTGTGTACTGTATGTGTGTTTGTGTGTGTGTGTGTTTGTGTGTGTTTGTGTGTGTGTGTGTGTGTGTGTGTGTGTGTGTGTGTGTGTGTGTGTGTGTGTGTTTACGAGTGCATTTGTTGGTCTCTGCCTCTCTCTCTCCCTTCCAAGGGCTTCTGCTGGCTTTTAATCTATTAAGTCCTGATCCCCAAACAATAATCAATGGGGGCTTTCATATTTCCATTAAATGGAAGCAGGTTGGGATGAATAAATCATAACTCCAGGGTTGGCCAGACACACTCACAGGCACTCTCACCACTCCTTACCTCAGCGCAGACACGAGTACTTTTAGCGAGAGTTTCACTTACACACTGGCCTTCACTTCCCTTTCGGTTAGTTTCTTTGCGTCTTTCTGTTTTGTTTATGTGTGTGTGTGTGTGTTTTTCTTTTGTTGTTTTATGTCTGTGTGCTACGTAAGGCCAGTTCTGTCAAGTTGAGCTGTGATTAATAGAGCCGGTAGCAGTTGGTGTATTGCACATTCGAAGAACAGAGATGTCCTGTCAGGGTAGATAGAGTGCGTACCTATTCGTTGGCTCTGAAGTGGCTGCTGCTGTAATCGTATTTGCATATTTTCTCCCCAGCACTAACTGCATCGGACTGGCACGCTGGCGGCGCTGCCAAGGCTGATTGGGCAGCGCTGGGCATCTGGGTGCTCTGTTAGTCCCATGGTGGCATGTTTGCACGCCCAGCGATACCCGGCCCTGACACTAGCCAGGTCTGTAGCTTCACGGTCCATTAGAGGCTAACTGCCATTACGTCTACAGACAGCCCGCCACACCAGTCTCTAAAGACAGCCCAGCCACACCAGTCTCTAAAGACAGCCCAGCCACACCAGTCTCTAAAGACAGCCCACCACACCAGTCTCTAAAGACAGCCTGGCACACTAGTCTCTAAACACAGCCCGCCACACCAGTCTCTAAAGACAGCCCAGCCACACCAGTCTCTAAAGACATTCTGGCACACTAGTCTCTAAAGACAGCCTGGCACACTAGTCTCTAAACACAGCCCACCACACCAGTCTCTAAAGACAGCCCAGCCACACCAGTCTCTAAAGACATTCTGGCACACTAGTCTCTAAAGACAGCCTGGCACACTAGTCTCTAAACAGAGCCCGCCACACCAGTCTCTAAAGACAGCCCAGCCACACCAGTCTCTAAAGACATTCTGGCACACTAGTCTCTAAAGACAGCCCGCCACACCAGTCTCTAAAGACAGCCTGGCACACTAGTCTCTAAAGACAGCCCGCCACACCAGTCTCTAAAGACAGCCTGGCACACTAGTCTCTAAACACAGCCCGTCACACCAGTCTCTAAAGACATTCTGGCACACTAGTCTCTAAAGACAGCCCGCCACACCAGTCTCTAAAGACATTCTGGCACACTAGTCTCTAAAGACAGCCTGGCACACCAGTCTCTAAAGACATTCTGGCACACTAGTCTCTAAAGACAGCCCGCCACACCAGTCTCTAAAGACAGCCTGGCACACTAGTCTCTAAACACAGCCCGCCACACCAGTCTCTAAAGACAGCCCAGCCACACCAGTCTCTAAAGACATTCTGGCACACTAGTCTCTAAAGACAGCCCACCACACCAGTCTCTAAAGACAGCCTGGCACACTAGTCTCTAAAGACAGCCCGCCACACCAGTCTCTAAAGACAGCCTGGCACACTAGTCTCTAAACACAGCCCGTCACACCAGTCTCTAAAGACATTCTGGCACACTAGTCTCTAAAGACAGCCCGCCACACCAGTCTCTAAAGACATTCTGGCACACTAGTCTCTAAAGACAGCCTGGCACACCAGTCTCTAAAGACATTCTGGCACACTAGTCTCTAAAGACAGCCCGCCACACCAGTCTCTAAAGACAGCCTGGCACACTAGTCTCTAAACACAGCCCGCCACACCAGTCTCTAAAGACAGCCCAGCCACACCAGTCTCTAAAGACATTCTGGCACACTAGTCTCTAAAGACAGCCCGCCACACCAGTCTCTAAAGACAGCCCAGCCACACCAGTCTCTAAAGACATTCTGGCACACTAGTCTCTAAAGACAGCCCATCCCCTCCAGGCTCTCACAGAGCATTGGGTTCAGGGTGAGCAGCACCTGGCTGCCTGTGTTATAGTGGCCATAACTCTCCTTAATAGTAGTGCTTTGTCGAGCAGTCCCAGAAGACTATACCCGAACTCGGAGAAGAAAAACGACTGCATTTGTTATTAATGAGAGGAAGTGCATGATATTTGGTCTGGATTGCTGTGCAGTAGAGGAGAGTCTGAGGAGGAGGACGGGGAGAAGGAGCTCTGAAGGGAGAGTCTGAGGAAGAGGAGGAGAAGGAGGAAGAAGAGGAGGAAAGGAAGAGTAGCACAGGGAGAAGGAGCTCTGAAGGGAGAGTCTGAGGAAGAGGAGGAGGAAGAGTAGCACAGGGAGAGAGAGCTCTGAAGGGAGAGTCTGAGGAAGAGGATGAGGAAGAGTAGCACAGGGAGAGTCTGAGGAAGAGGATGAGGAAGAGTAGGACAGGGAGAGAGAGCTGTGTAGAGCCTCCGTTGGTCACGCTAGACCAGGGATGTTACATCAGCCTCATTTAGCCTTGGGGATCAGTCAGTAGGGAGTCCTAATTTAGTCAGTGTGTGTGTGTGTGTGAGTGTGCGTGCATGTGTGTGTGTGTGTGTGTGTGTGTATGTGCACGTGTTTGTGAAATGCAAACACAGATAGCTGTTCTGCTGTAAAAAAAGCTCTCCCAATGCCTACAAGTGGACATTTGTTTTCTCCAAAGAGTGTGTGTGTGTGTGTGTGTGTGTGTGTGTGTGTGTGTGTGTCTGTGTCTGTGTTTGTGTGTGTGTATGTTGGCATTGACCTTTTGGAATATTTGCCCTGTTTGTTGTATTGTGTAAAGTTCATATAGCCCCCGGAGTTTGCCCTGCTGTTTCCTAAAGCTGCGGAGCATTTCTCTGTTCTGCTTCACCTCTTGCTGAAGTGCGGCTCTTGGCTCTCTCTCCATCACCTGGAAACATTATCCGCTTAGCGTCGACCAGCTTTGAGGTCCTTTAATTAAAACTGCCTAACATTATCAGCAGTGAGTCTCGCCCTCCAGGTGGACTCAGATCTGCTCTGTAATCCTGACCGGCTTAAAACTGATAAGATTGTTTTTTTTAGACGGTACAATAGCATTACAATAGCATTACGCCTGGCACCTAGCTGTAGGGGGCCGAAGGCCTGATGTTGTTTCCGACCGCAAACACCGCACTGCTCATAAAAAAAAAAAACAGGCTTTATTATCCTCCTACAGTAGAGCCTGCCCAATGACCCCTTCCACTTGTCTGTGCCTCCCTACAGGAAGGGTGAGGAGAGGAGGTCAAGAGGAGAGGAGGTTGAGAGATAGAGGTTGAGACATGCTGGCCTGAGTAGAGAGTAACCAAGGCAACCACGCAGACACTGACATTAATTAACGACAGAACGAGTATGAATCGCTCTATATCATTATGCTGCCAGTCTATCCACCTATCCATCTGTGTGCGTCTGTCCGTTTGTCTGTCTAATGATCTAATAATGCGGCCTGTTAGGGGCAGCCAGTTAGTTGATTGGTCCAGATGGCC
This sequence comes from Alosa sapidissima, assembly GCF_018492685.1. NCBI lineage: Eukaryota > Metazoa > Chordata > Actinopteri > Clupeiformes > Clupeidae > Alosa > Alosa sapidissima. The sequence continues at coordinate 23,756,177 of NC_055969.1, forward strand.
GCTGGGACGTAGCAGATGGAACGTGTGTGCATATCACAGGTTATGAGAGATGGCATACGCTAAAGTGGCCATTTTAGGTGAGAGACGAGAGAACCTCAGTGGGATCAGCGGTAGTTCAAAAACACTGAGACACATGGAGTTACATTATTCCTCTAAAACACATGAGAACACTCTAGAACACATTGAGTTACAGTATTCCTCTAAAACACATGAGTTTACAGAACCACTTACAGAATCACACAGAAACAACAGTTTCACTCACTTTAGAACACATGGAGTTACAGTCTCATTCTAGAACACATGGAGTTACAGAATCCCTCTAGAACACATGGAGTTACAGAATCAAAGATCCTTGATTACTAGCAAGATAGAGCAACGTAATTCGTTACTATATAGGAGCAAAACGGGACAGTTCCGGTCTGCATAAGTGGGAGTGTCACCTTACGTCACTAAATAAACTTTCTCTCTTATCAAGCAATAAGAGCAGATAAACATAATTGTGTTCACAGTATTATTGTCTATAATCATGTATGATACCAATGAATCGTTTTTTAGGACATGGAATGAATAATTTAATTGGTCTGTGAACCGAGCTAGCTAGCTTAAAACGCTATACAAGTGAATGGGAGTAGCTATGGCAATACAGCTATGCGCTAACAAGTGACTAGTAGTTGAAGGACTTCGCTTAAACTTAATATACTGTTGCAAATTCACTTGAGTATAAACTATCCACTGACACTTATGTCAGTTATGTTATTCAGCTAGTTGTCATTTCAAAGAAATTACACTTCTCCGTTTAAAATGTTACCTTAGCTAAGAGGCTAGATAGCATGCTAACAACCGGACAGTAACTGGCAGCAGCATGGTCTGATATTAAGTTATTTTATTACAAATCCGAACGCTAAAAAATTACACTTTTACTGTAGGCTTGAAATGATCCCAAACACTTACAGATTATGACAAAATTTTCCAAAAAACCCTCAACAAATCCAGAAAGACATAATGACCAATTGGTAAAATTCCACAAGTCTCCATTGACATTAGTGCAGCGAGGGTTTACTCTGGTCTGCATAAAGGAGGATTTTACCCCCTCCCCCTTGCAATAATCGAATGCGGAAATTGTTGAACGTTTGCGCCTCTCGCTCCGCTTTAACCCTCTCTGCTTTAACCCTCTCTGACAGAATCTCTCTCGAGCACATGGTGTTACAGTCACTTTAGAACACAAGGAGTTACAGAATCACTCTAGAACACATGGTGCTACAGTCGCTTTGCTGTTTTAAATTAAAAAGGGCATTTTTAACGGATTCAGTGTAGACAGATAACACCGAATGCTACAAGATAGTCGCTCACTTAGATCCGGTTAGGACACTATGTCACTCTATAAAACATGACGTAACATAATCACACTGAAACAGATGGTGTTAGTATATCACAATCAGCCACGGTTCCTATTTATGATAATGTGCTTTCCAGAGGATGAGGATTCTTCCAAATGCATGGATGTCTTTAATAAAATAAGATGTCCAACTCTATTACTGTGTTGAAATGTGTTTTGTACTGTCTGAAGTTGACCATCTTGTGGTTTGAGTGGTGTGTCTCCTTGCGATCAAACACCCTTGATAGCTTTGCTACCAGGCTTTAAACACCCCATGGTGCACTTAACATGTTTAATTTATCCTCAGCAAAGAGAGTGTCTTTGCTTTATCTTGACCAGACATTGAGGCAGACTATCAGTAAGGGAAGATTGCAGTAGAGAAGCAGACGTTCTGATTGAGTCACATGGCTGTAAGAAATGAAATCCATGAGCTTATCAGGGTGACAATGGCCCTGTTGTCATCTTATGCCGAGTCATGGTTGAGTGTGTCACCGTCTGATATAGGTGTTTAAACGGGATGACTCACAGTTGGCACAAAGTGGAAAACAGAGAAAATGATGCAATGTGCTTGCAGACTTGGCCACATATTGCACAAAATACTACTTCTGTGTGTGTCTCTGTGTAATTGAGTGTAAGTATTGGTGTGTATATGTACATGTATGTGTATATGTGTGTGTGTGTGTATGTGTGTGTGTGCCCTGGCATAACAGTGACTCAGCATATTCCGAGAGAGGAGTGCCTTGGCTTAAAGGGGCTGGTCTGACAATGCATCGCACTTTGGTGTCTCCAGCCTCTGCGCTTGCCAGGGCACACGGTCCATTGGCACGGCCGCCCAACGAGTGCCTCCCCTGGAAGGAGAGCACCTCACGTCCCCCCTCGTCCCCCCTTGGCAGCTTCATAAGCATTACAGCACCAGCCCATTTATAGTCATGTTACCGGTGGCAACCCGAGGGCTGGGATGTGTTCATTCTGCCTTTGTCAGCTGTGACGGCATCGCTGGGACGCTGCAGTCGGTCTTCAAGTATTAATGATGATGGCGAAATGGACGTGTTCAAATGTGATGAGCCTGACACAGACACAACGCAGGTTAAAACGTTTAAGTCAGTAATTAAAGTCATTCAGGGCTGTTGGTGACACCTAAGGGCATGGGAACATGGGATTTTTGTAAATAGGCCCTAATTGGTCAAAGATCCTCACAGAGAGGGAGCTGTGGTGCAAGCCAAGGCACCAAACCACATTTGGGTCTCAGTGCCCCATCAGAATCAGATCAGGATCAGAATCAAATCAGAATCAAATCAGAATCAGAGTCAGAATCAAATCAGAATCAGATCAGGATCAGAATCAGAATCAGAATCAGGTCTATTACCAAGTAGGTTTTCACATACAAGGAATTTGCTTTGGTCTCAAGGTGCATGGCATACAATAATTAAAATACATTAAATACAATAGCACAATAAATAGACAACATGTTAGGATGAGACAGACAACCATAAGTGACAACAAAGTGGAAGAGATATGTACACAGGTTCGATTCCGGCCGGCGGTCATGTCCCGATTCCACCCCATCTACCTCTCTCCCTCTCACTTCCTGTCTCTCTCCACTGTCCTATCAATGTAAAGGCAAAAGCCCCCAAAATACTTAAAAATAAACAGACACTGCTCAGAGACTGGCAGGCACGGCTCGGCCCTCTTGGTCCCAGAGCAGCTGTGATGAGCGTCCTTTCTCCGGAGAGGTTAGAGGTAATAAGGACCAGCTGGAACACTTACCAGGGTCAAGATTCAATCAGGTAATTCATCTGTCAACTTTTATTACGGCTCAGTGGCACTCGGTGGTGGAGTGATATGATTAAGGTCGGGGCTAAAGAATTTAAAGCTGCGATCTGTATATTTTATATTCATTAAACATGGTAGAAGGCAGTTGGATTTTTGGAATGGCTGTATTTAAAAGCTATAAGAATGTTGTAAATAAACTTAGATCATTAATGGAGATTAGGAACAGGTACAAGGTACAGAGGGTCTCTAGGCTCCCTGTAAAACTAGGTTCAACTGGTCATGCACTTGAAATCTGATATGCAGAGCCTGTAAATGTCTTTAACAGTCCTGATTTGAAGCTTTTTCATAAATCACAGTTGGCATCCCAAATCCTGCGGAGAATATTGCTTCCCATAATGGCTGTTCTGGCCAGTTGTGAAATCCTTTTACTGTTCTAATGGAACAAAAACATACCCATTTCTGTGGACGCTCTCCTTTTTAAAGACACAGTTATCTTTCAGTCTTGCACATCTGCTGCTGCATGTATAGGAAAGCTCTTCCTTAGTTGCTGCATATGTTGCATGTTGCAAAAGTGCTCCTGAAGCATTTCAAGTGGTCAGCGCGATGTTTGAGAACTGCATGTTCAGACGTCCGAGTCTCGGTTTGACACTGCAGAAATATGGCCTTCACCTTGCACAAGAGAGAGAGAGAGAGAGCTCTCTGTTCCAGACCCCTTCATTAATTACAGACCATTACCCTTGCAGAAGAGGACGAATGGTAAATAGTTATTTTTTCCCCCTCCACACTGACAGACCAGGCGAGAGTAGGAGGTAAAACACGCATGCCTCAGGGTTAGGTAGATTTATCTGATTTATGGCTGTCCTGGAGAATACACTGTTATTCCATTTCACGTCTTTTAAACTAATGAGAAGGAGCAGAACAGCCTGATTAATTGCTTAAGTAAAATGGCGCAGATAGAAGCGAAACAAACACACTAATGGTTGCAGAAAATATTACAAGTTGACAAGGCTGCATTATAGGGCCAATAACTCAAGCGCTTTGACAGGTTGGGCACTGGCACACTGTAAAATATAGTTCTGGGCAACTCACCTGCAGCAAAGAGCCTGTGATTAAGTGCTGCCAGGGGTTTAAACCCTCCGTGTAATCATCAGCAAGTGGATTCAAGTGCTTGGCATCACTCATGCTACTCTGCGTTCCTGACTTTTGCAAGGGTGATGTGATGCAGAATGTCAACGTGATGTTCCAAGTATTGTTTCGAAAAGTGCAGGTTTCCCTGAGAAAACAAACGACCAAAACAAACAAAGAAACACACAGGCAAACATCAACGATGGAAAAATGAAACAAATAAAGGCAAGCAGGAAGAGGTCTGTGAGGAGAACTTTGAAGAGTTCACACATGCTAATACTTTCATGTTTGTTTGTTCGCTTGGTTAAGCATGTGCTCTGTTGCTTTTCCCCACCGGAGTGTCAATACAAAGAAAGTTTTGAAGATTCAAAAGCACTTTTTCAAGTTGCTCTCTTTCTTTTACATCTGGGGTAAAGTTTGCAGTAAAAAAACTATTTACAAGCCTGTAAAAAACTACTTCAACCCATTTCTCTGTAATGTGTTCAGCTGAAACGCAAGTCTGCTCTGCGTGTTTAAGATAAGGCCGGGTGGGGAAACGTTGGAAGAGTAGAGAGTGTGATAGAGAAAGAGAGAGAGAAAAAGAGAAAGAAAGATTATTGCGCACTTAAGCTGTAGTACTCCACCTCCGGAATATGGGGAAAACATCAGTGGAGTTTTGAAAGCTCAGAGGGTCTCTGTCAAGCTTGTGGCATTAGACCCAAAACAAACTTTTGATATTCTGAACAAGCATCCGTTTAGATCTCCAACCTAACATGTTTATAGCTCGGCGTCACAAACAGGCAGCTTCTGATGACATGCGTATGAATAATAGACTGTAAATGAACAGGTTCAAAGGTCATTCTTAATCTCCTAGTTTTAGAAATGATAGCTTTTTCTTAGTTTCTGGTACTTGTCTGAAGACGAGTCTCATTTTGTATAATGTGTGATAATC